>NC_137822.1:25847879-25927879 GCF_963921795.1 Nannobrachium achirus | reverse complement strand
CCATCTTTCTGTGCCGCAGATTCACAATGACATGCACGCTAAGCTCCGCCCCCTCGCCCCACAACAACGGATAACCATTAGTACAGTAAGTACAGTAAATGAATTTCATTGGATTATTGCACATTCCCACAATGACATCATCAAAATGTTAGCAAATAAAATAGCTGTTTTTCCCCCTTTTTTATATGTCAGCGGCCGTTTAAGTAAAAAAATATGAGTATTTGTTTTTCCACCACTGATTAATACGCAGATATTAATAGTGGTTCACAATAAATATGAATAAGAAATAAAAACAACGTTGGCAGGTTCAGAAACAGATTAAGACGTAGATGTAGAAATTGAAGTAGCAACAATGACTGTGCTGAAATAACTACTTTGTTGGACCATACTTTGCCCTGCCCCAGGCAAATGCACAAGGAAATACAAGCACTGCCAGATGAGCTTTATGATAATAATTGTGATCAACCCAGTGGATGTTATCGTTGGCATTTGCAATGATGATGTGTCTATGGAAAATGCTGCTAAATGAAAAGAGTCTTATTGAAATACAACGGCTGTTTAGTCCAACTCCAACTACGGAGAAACCTCAAGGCCAATTGTATGTGGTATACAATTGGTCTTCAATCAATTCTGCTCAACCTCCTCCGCGAGGAAATTATACTAACAATACAACAGAAGCAAATAAAGAAAGATTGAAAAGCCGCTGATCACAACATCACCTTTACAGCCTCCTCGTCTGTTGATTTGCACTCCACGGACTCTGTCACATCCGAGACGGTTCCATCCGTTCCCACGGTGACTACCTTGACTGGCACAGCAACGGTGCGTCCTGTAAGGACAGCAGTGTTCAGGATCTCAGTGTCCTGGAGGGGAGACCACAAAAGACACAGAGCAATGTTAGATCTAATGCATGTTGTTAAATGAAATAAAAAATAAAAAATAAATATTGTGCCTTAAAGTTCCAGTGAAATTAGTCGATCTCAATCCTTAGGGGCAAGGCGATTTGTAATTAGATTTGGACCAGGGTGAATAACACTTGTATTGACTGGTTACATACACATTACCTTACTGTTGTATCATTACCTGTAAGTTAATGTATTGGGGTAAAGATAATGTGTAAACATGAAAATCCAATGATAACCATAAAATGGGCAAAGCAGCCAAAAATTGGAAATGAGTAACAATGAAAGGACAATTGTCATTTCTCAAGAGCTAAGTGATTGGATATTCATCTGTGGATGTTCTATACCGATCAATACACCTTGTATGTATTAGGCTACATCCTGTATAGAAAGCATACATGCATAGAATAACAAATGGACCCTACTTTACCCTTAAATTAACACCTGCGTATTATTGCATCACTGAGTTCATCATTGATGATAACTGAGAAACATTCCTGACCCTGTGCTTTTTTGTCCAAATACCATAGGTGTGTCCCCGGCTGTGTCCTGCAAGCCAGTGGTCATATCTTTGTCTTGATGTCCAGCTATCTGTGTAGGTGTGCACATTTTAGTATATGTGTGCTAAGTTGCATTACATTGACATCAATATACACAAAATTAAATGTGTCTGTTGCTATACAGTAGCCTATATGACGAAATATTAATCTCGACAATAGTGTGAAGCTGTCTACCTGTTGGTCATGCAAGGATCAAAGAAGCCATGCTCATGCATGCCATACACGCATACTCGCAAACATACGCCATGTGTGTGTTTGTCAAGTCCCGCCCGCTGTCCCGCCCCTCTTCACACCCATTGGTTGCTGTGTCTTGGTGGGACACTCCATCCACTACCATTTTAATTCAGTTGCTTCGTATTGTTATTCTGTGTGTTCAATTCTAATTTCAAACTTGGTTTCAGTAAAATGGAGCTGCTCAGTGGAAATATTGTGACTCAGCATGTTTTTAAATGTTTTTATTTCTCCAAAGATTATGTTTTATCAAATTCAACATAAAAAAGTGGAACCAGGGCGGGACAAGGTAGATAGAGCCTGCTGGTTGGTCAGTCAGGGACCAACCAGAAGGCTACAAAGGGTTCAGCGCGCCTTGAATTGAGATCACGGGATACACTTGAGGAGGGAATGTCTCACAGAAGAACATGGAAGAGGATAATGAGATCAATTAAGACAACGCTGCTAATCCGTGAGCTCCCAGCGTGCTGGCTGTACAGAGGATTTTCCGTGGCCTTGGATGGTGCTCATCCCGGC
The DNA here is from genome assembly GCF_963921795.1 of Nannobrachium achirus. NCBI lineage: Eukaryota > Metazoa > Chordata > Actinopteri > Myctophiformes > Myctophidae > Nannobrachium > Nannobrachium achirus. The sequence continues at coordinate 25,925,670 of NC_137822.1, read as the reverse complement.
TTAGTTTCAATGCAAGTCAGCTCAGAGGCCTAAACATTTGAAAGGAAATGTACTGTAAAACTGCTCTTTGGCTCGTCACAACCAAAGGAGCTCTGTTGCTTTGTTGCTTCCCCATTACACAGTCCTTTTGGGAAAAACTGATAACACTATTCAAATCTTAAATGGAATTTCAAGCCTATTATAATAATAGGTGTTCTCTACTTCAATACCACCAACCGTCTCTCTCTCTCTCTCTCTCTCTCTCTCTCTCTCTCTCTCTCTCTCTCTCTCTCTCTCTCTCTCTCCTTATATGAGTTTAAAAAAAAGGGACCTACATTTAAACAAGGCTTTTTGGGGGTTTATCGACCTTGTACCAGTGAACTGTACCGTCATGAAACTGTACCTTTTCCTATGCAAACTTCTAATAAAGTTTTTAATCAATCAATCTCTCTCTCTAGCACTACCACTGTGATATCTACCCCTGACAACCATATATAAGTTAATTCATTCGGGTTTTCAAACATGTATACAAAGGCACACGACACAATTCTTTCTTAACTGAAATGAAGATGGGCATTATTTCTATTGAATACACAGCTTCATGCAGCTTCTAAGTTACCGAAATGAAGACGGGAAGGATATAAGTAAAGATTTCCCCCAATTCCAAAATTATGCTAATTCATGGTGTTCTGGTGTTGAAAGCCACAACAAAGGGCATGGGGATAAAAGTCATTGCACAGTAATCTTTTCATTGTATGTCAGGATATTCATTTAATCAAGTATAGAAAAGAGTAGACCTGGCCTCAAAATGACCTTCAATGTGCTGCTTATTTCTTATCAAAACCTTACATCTCTGGTCCCAGTGTGGGGGTGGTGGACCCAAACTCAATATGCATGCCAGGATTGGGCCTTAACAGTGGCGGGAAAAGTACTGAAATGTTTTACTTAAGTAAAAGTATCAATACCACAATGTAGAAAAAATAGTCTGTTTCAAGTAAAAGTCTTTTGAAAATAGCAGATCTACAAGCTTGTAAATGTAGTAAATGTACTTTGTAACTTTCCACCACTGGTTCTTAAGAGCTGAGGCATTATTTTTTTAACTTTTTTTTAAAGAACCATGAAAATGTGATCTTTAAAGGGGGAGGGGTACTTTAAGATTATGTTCTGAAAGAAAGTTGGGGGATTAAAGTGAACTACAATGACTGACAAATCACTTTTTCAAAGTCTGAATGGACTATTGAATTTTATCCCAGAAGCTCTCAAATTGAAACCATTCAAATCTTGGTCAAAAGGGGGGCTCTAACTTTATGGCCATTCGAAAAAAGGTTTCTCTGCATGAAAAAAAAAAGGTATTCGCCTCAAAATAATAAGTACCCCACTGGGTCTCTGATAAGGTGGCCATACTATAGACTATATATTTTTGGAGGAAAATACATATATTAAAATGAAATGTCTCAAATACTGCACCTTGCAAGACATTTGAGAAACTATTCACTATGGCACCTATTCACTTTAAGCCCTGTATGTGTCCAGTTCAGCCCATGTTCTCTTTGAAGAATTTCCATCTGTTGTTGAAAGTGGATGTCAAAGTACAATCTAATTTATATGTTTTCAAAGTGTGTCCCCAACAGGACAGAAAACCTAAGAAACCCCTAGTTAAAGAGCAGGCAAAATTAAAGAATGATTTTTTTTCCTATTCAAAAGTGTACTGTATCAGTATTTTTCTTGACCAACTGGGAATTATTAACTAGGAAAAACTTCATAAAATGCCCAGAATTTCCAAATTTCAATCTGACTGTTACAATTAGTCAGGTAGCCTCGCGCCCCAAAGTGGGGTAGCGGGAAGGTGCCGTTGGGGCTTGCATGCTCTGTGTCCGTGTGTGCAAAGTCTGCAAACACGCATGTGTGTGTGCAATTGTGCATCAAGTCGCAATGTCCCTACTCGTTTTCACCTGCTGTGTGCTGCACTCTTCACACTTGGTTCACAGTTCACATTTACCTCAGTGTATGTATGCATCTCTCTTTGGAAATGCGCGCGTGTATGTGCAAGCAATGGCTTGGAGCACCTGTGCACGTGCGTGCGAGCGCGCGAAGTCCGCGAACACTAGGATGAGGCCGTCGAATCGGACGAACTTCTAGTATTAGTACAATCATTGCAGTATAAATAGTTTTGGTGAGTCTTACAAACTCACTGATTTCTGCATGGGAACTTGTCTTGATTAAAAAGGCTCCACTTCAATCAACATTCAACTATGAAAATCTACATCCCCTTGCCCATCGAGAGATTTGCTGTGACAGTCAGGCACGATGTGGGAGGCATGAGAACCAGTATATTTCTCCACCATGCCCCCTCCCGCTCTTCAGGTCTTAGCTCAGCTGCCAGACACCATCCTGGGGGTATAGGCTACTAGGGGCTGGAGGACTGCATCTCTTATTCATAGAGCTTATGTGTACGCAGTAGTAGGTAAACACTTGAGTCCCAAAGCGCCCGTATTATTAGCCTAAATGATGTGCATGCACGAGCACAAATGCACACACACACATACCTGCAAGCATGCGGTCATTCACTATTACACTCTCAGTCAGACAAACAAACACACGCACGCGCGCGAGCACACGCACGCACACAGAGTATTGTTTCTCGCTGCCCAGTAGGAGAGAGCAGAGGCATGGCTTCTCACACAGCACAACAGCTTATCTTAACAACCTCTCGTCATTGCACGTAGAGGAGGAGAAAAAAAAGATGGGAGGAGAGAGGGGGAGCTAGCGGGGAGGAGGAAGGGAATCGATAAAAGGCCATTACACCGCCGTGCAGGGGGGGTTAAGGTGGGGGACGGCAGGGAGTGTTGTGAAGGCTGATATGGAGGTGGATGAGTGATGTGCATGCACGGATGCCAGACAACCCACTACTGCTTAGATAGCATTTGTAAAGCCTCTGGCTCAAAGATGGATTCCCTGGAAGGGTTTAAAGCAGGGGTGGGCAACCATGTCTTTAAGATCGACCGGACCATCCCGAGGGGCTTTCCGGTCGATCACAGAACAATTTGAAGACCCAGACAAAAACATCCATTTATATCATCTGCCGTCCATTCAGGCTCAGGTTGGCTGATTTGAATCTGAACACCGGTCCAATCATATCATGCAGCGCAAATGAACACATAGGAATGGCCCTGGCAGCTGTAGCAGATGTATAAACGGTCCAGGTGTGTTGTTGCCTGTTTAGTAATCAGCAACAACCTTTCAACGACAGCTAACATGAGACAACATTGAGAAAGAGTTGAGGAAGAGAAGCCATGAGACAAAAGACATACAGTACTGTCCACGCAGAATGAAAAGATAATTATTTTTACGGCTGCTCTAGGAGGCTAGCAACCGTCTATAAGAGGGTCGGTCTGTCTGTTGGTGTGTTGTCTGTGTGTTCGTCCGAAGCTAATGTCGCAAATGGATGGGCTGATCAGCACCGAACTTCATATACAGTACACACGGCCATTAAACCTTCACATAATATTATGTTGTATATTTTCCTATATACTAGTTCACTTTGGTTTTATAATAGAATGGGTCATAGAGGCTGGCCTCATAAAGACCAACATCCACATTGGGTCCAGGGGCGTCACACCAAATTCTGGGCCCTGGGTACAAGGATTCACTGCGGGCCCCCCATGAATGTTAACTTTTGAAAAATAGCAGATATACAAGCTCACAGCGCGGCACTCTGTGCCGCGCTGCGAGCTTGTAGATCTGCTGTTTTTGAAAAATCGTGAAAATGTGTGCAAGAAACTTATGTTTCTATGTCAGTGGTGCTCAAACGTTTTCATGTGAAGGACCCCCAAGATGATATGTATTTGGCCACAGCTAGTCCTCCATCTCAAAATATTTAGTTCCAGGGACCCCTCCCCGGAAGCAAAATTTGAGTTACAAATGTTCGCTTAAAAAATACATATTCAAAGATTTGCCCACATTTTTAACGACTTTTCAAAAATAGCAGATCTACAAGCTCGCAGCGCGGCACTCGGTGCCGTGCTGTGAGCTTGTATATCTGCTATTTTTCAATAGCTAAAGTTACTATAGGGCCCCTCCACCTTGGGCCCTGGTAACTCAGTCCCACTTTCCTACCCCTTGTGACGCCCCTGATTGGGTCAATATGGGTGTTGTTGTTGTTCATCATCTTATTTTCTAATCCGCAACAACTGTGTAAGACAACACAGTGAATTGAGAAAATGAAAGTCATGTGAGCAACATGTTTTTACAAAGTCAGTTAATCAACTTAACAGGCAGGGCAGTGCATGAGAGCAGCTGCTCACAATTCTGTCAGTGAAAGGACACACATGAGGTGAGGACATTTTCCATGCGTCCGTAGACTTTGTTACCGAATCTGAACTTCCACTGATAAAACTTGTTTCCCTAACAATGGACAGTGCCGCAGCAACAAAGAGTTTGTTGTCTCCACCAGCCAAAGGCTGAGGGAGAGTATGTTCGCCCCCAGTCCGTCCGTGCGTGCGTCTGTCCGTGCGTCCGTCCGTCCGTCCGTCCTCCGAGTTTGTTACCAGCTAATCTCCGGCACCGTTGGCCCGGTCGCTGCCAAAATGAGCACACACACTCCCTGGATGCCAATTCAGAACCTCTGCCCCACATTTTTCAGATGGCCCAGTTCTAGCGCCACCATGAGGCCGATGTTTTCAAAACACATTTCTGTACACTACTCCTACAGATTTTGTCCAAAAATCACGCAAATCGGTAGACAGTATCTCTACAGTCATGTGATCGACATGGATCTGTCTGATTGTCCATATTCCATCCTGATTGGCTGAAATTGGCTTTCAAAGTTTGTAAGATTGGTCCGTTTTGGACAAAATGCCTCAAATCACAAACGCAGAGTGCAATTAACATGAAATCGCACACACACATTCACACTAGGCCGAGGAAGAAATGCCACTTCAAAATGTTTAAATCCGGCTCATGGTGGCGCTATAAAGGCCAATTTGTGATATTACCTATAACTCCACCGATCAGTTTCAAACTTTGTAAGCGCACTCCCTATAGGCCAAGGAAAAAACATTTCCTTGCATTTTTCACATCAGCCTTTTATAGCGCCACCAGGAGGCCGACTTATGTAAGACACATTTTTGGATATTACTCCTTCAGATTTTACCCACAATTAACACAAATCAGTACACAGTATCTCTACAGTCATATGATCAAGACGGATCAGACCCATATTAAATATTCCATCCTGATTGGCTAGATTGGCCTCCAAACTTTGCAGGATTGATCCGTTTCGAACAAAATGCCTCAAATCAAACACAGCGTGCAATTGTAATGAAATTGTGCACGCACATTCGCAAAAGGCCAAGGAAGAAATGACACTACAAAATGTTCAAATCAGCCTCATGGTGGCGCCATGGAAGGTCTAAGATTGGTGAAGAACCAACAGAAGAACACATGCCACCCTTTTTACATTGACGCTGAATCCTATCTGTGGTCTCGTTTAACATGACGTTTGTGAGTGTCTGTCTCTCTCTCTCTCTCTCTCTCTCTCTCTCTCTCTCTCTCTCTCTCTCTCTCTCTCTCTGTCTGTCTGTCTGTCTGTCTGTCTGTCTGTCTGTCTGTCTGTCTGTCTGTCTGTCTGTCTGTCTGTCTCTCTCTCTCTCTCTCTCTCTCTCTCTCTCTCTTTCTCTCTCTCTCTTTCACACACACACACACACACACACACACACACACACACACACACACGCAAGCACACACACGCGCACACACACACACACACACACACACACACACACACACACACACACACACACACACACACACACACACACACACACACACACACACACACACACGCGCGCGCGCGCGTGCGAACGGAACGCACACGCACACACACACACACACACACACACACACACACACACACACACACACACACACACAGACACTCGCTCTATCTTTCATGATCTCTGTGTTCACACTACGCAGATGCAAGATATTGCCCCCCCCAGCCCCCCAGCCGTCCCCTCTCTCCTATTGATGTGTTCCGCTGCCAATTTTGCCGGAGAATTAGGTGATCAACCCACGCATAAGCCTCATACCACGGACAGTGGTGTACAGCGGTTTTCAGCTGGAGGCGCTTATCGACAGCATGCAAACACAAGCATGCACGCATGCCAGCAGCCCAGCACACACAGAGTAGACTGTGAACACACGGATGCAACTTATGATACAAATATTAGTACAGCCTGGAACTAATAAATATACAAACATCACCCACTCACAAACCTCAAGATGATTTACCCAAGCTGATTGTGTACAGATCAGTACACCATCATTAATGCATTTCCATATCGGGTGAACTTTTAACTTGTTAACTTTTCTTTAACTCAAATCACCTCGAAAGCACTTCTGTAACACTGGAAATCAGAAACACACAAATCAGCACACACACACACAATTATACACACAGAAGATTGGTACCGGTATATTATCGACCAAGCTATTGTTGAAGGGGAGACACCGCAATGCCCGATACATACTTTGTTGTGCAACACGGTGCACAACCAAGAGTAAATCAGGCAGTGGTGGAAAAAGTTCTCAAACATTTTACTTGAAGGCCGGCTGACACGGCCAAATCAGCTAATTAAGGCTATCAAATTAGCCAAGAATTTTAATGATGTCATGTACCCCCATGTTAAATTACCCAATCAAATTAATTTATTGTAGTTACTGTACTGAAAGTAGTACTTTCTGTACAGTAACTGTAATACATTCATTTGATTGGCTAATATGGGGGGAGGGGCGGAGTTGAGCGGCGAGCATTATCTTGTGAAACTACCCCAACATAACTGTGCGAGGAGGAGAAAATGCGACAATTCATAAACCGAATTTTAAAACAAGCTGTTCTAGGGGTAAAAAAATGATAGAATCTGTTATAGAATCCACCCTAACCGCGTACAAAGTATAAGTCTTCTACCAAAAAGGTGTCAGAGATTAGAACGAGGGTCCAACGTTCTCCTCCTCAGCAGCTCTGAGCCCTTTTTAGCAGCCATCTCTGTCCTGCTGTCTTCACCGGAGCACACCGGAGGACTGCAGTCTGTGGCTCATACACTCTGTGTGTGTAGCCTGTGTGTGTGTGTGTGTGTGTGTGTGTGTGTGTGTGTGTGTGTGTGTGTGTGTGTGTGTGTGTGTGTGTGTGTGTGTGTGTGTGTGTGTGTGTGTGTGTGTGTGTGGATGTGGATGTGTGTGTGTCAGAGACGTGTGTGTGTGTGTGTGTGTGTGTGTGTGTGTGTGTGTGTGTGTGTGTGTGTGTGTGTGTGTGTGTGTGTGTGCGTGTGTGCGCGCGCGCGCGTGCGTGTGTGTACACACAATAGCTCTCGAAAATAGCCGTGCGGTGCGGCGCTACAAGCTAACAACAACGCATCACGTTGTGCGTGGCACCGCACGACGGACGAAGTATACATTCATTACTAACTGATAGGGACCGCCTCCTTTTCAGACTGTATGGAGAAAGACCACGTGACCTACTGTATCATAATGTTAAACTTCTGGGTCAGCCGGCCTTTAAGTAAAAGTATCAATACTGCTACTGTATGTAGAAATACTCTGTTAGGGTGCCCACCCACCAAAATACCTATGAAAGTGGAATCCGCATTCTGCCAATGCATTTCAATGAGAATGGAGCGGTTTCATGCCAGTAGAGGATTTCTGCAAAAAAAAAACGCTCCATTCTCATTGAAATGCATAGGCGGAATGCAGTTTCCATTTTGGTGTGTGGGCAGTGGGCACCCTTACAAGTAAAAGTCCAGAATTCAAAATGTACTTGAGTAAAAGTTGGCATCAAAATCTATTTAAAGTGTTTGAAAATAGCAGATCTACAAGCTCACAACACGTGAGCTTGTAGATCGGCTAATTTCAACTAGCCTTAGGTATAAAATAGGGCTAAAGTGGTTTACGTATGTTTTATAATATTATAATATATATCTGCAAAGTAAGTTTTCAAATAATTGTAGCGGAGTAAAAGTACAATATTTGGATCCGAGATGCAGTGGAGTAGAAATCCTCAAGTAAAGTACGAATAGGCCTACCTCAAAATTGTACTTAAGTACAGTACTTAAGTAAATGTGCTGTATACTTAATTACTTTACACCACTGAAATAAGGCATACAGTAAGTGTGTTTCCAAGGGGAGTGCCAAAACAGTGACAGCAGAAAGGGGCTAATCACAGGTGTCCCTCCGTTGTTATCTCTAGATCTTATTGCGAGGAACACGCCCCGCAGAGACACGAGACTGCCTTCCACTCTCACCTCACATTGATCTCCTTTGTAATTCTGTAACAGAAACAATTGTTTAACTTGGTTTATGGCTCCGCCTGTAGCTCCTGCCTGATAAATTGTTCTTAGAAGTCCATATATTGTGTGTGTGTGTGTGCGTGCGTGCGTGCGTGCGTGCGTGCGTGCGTGCGTGCGTGCGTGCGCACACGTGTGTTGGGAGGGTGTCTGACATTTCACTTAAGGTTCCACCTGTTCAGTCCGAACTAGGGAAAACAGCTTTTTGTGTTGATGCTCCTGTTTCATGGAACAATCTACAATGCATGCTAAAAATTAATGCTCCAATATCGTATGGTCAATTTAATAACATGCTTTTAAATCTCCCTACCTCAGTATGCAATTGTTTTTAACCTACTATTTCCTTATGATGTTTTATTTTATTTTTTGCTGTTGTTGTGTATTTGTATGTCTTAATTGTTGATTTTTGTGTTTGTAATCTCGTCAGCATTGCAAATGAGGGTGAACCTCAATGCTCTTTTCGAGAATAAATAAAGGTTTCAATCAATCTGAAGTAAGTTTAGCTCAGACCCCGACCCAGAACACTGCTTAACACTGGGCAGGATTCATTATTCACTCACCAGACAGACATCTTGGACCCGTGGAGAACCGCACCGATCAGCATTGCACTATTCACTAACTGACTGAGACTGACTGTCAGCTCACAGACCCAGTATACCGCGCTAGCCTACCGCACTCCGTGAATAGAATTTCATATTGCCGCTGCAGGAGTGCAAGCTATTCAGTTCATATCAATTATCAATGAAAAGTCGTGCCCATACAATCTCCCCTGTGCAACTCAAACACATACCACGTCCACACATCGCGCCTACAGCAGGAGATAAGATGAAAGCAAGGGCAGGTGCATCAACATCTCTAGAGAAACATGTATGTTTTTTTGTATTTCTTTTTTAAATAGACCGATACAACAGCAAGAAGGGAGGAAGGCTTCCTCCGAATATTATCTCTTCATGGTTATGGCCTGGGGAACAGGTACAGTACAGCAGCCAAGTTATTCTCCACATTATATCCAGAGAAATATATGAGCTGGAGCATGGCACTGATAACCGGAATGACAAGAGAGGAGACATAACAGGAAAAAAGATGGAAAATGGCTTGAAAAGCCATTTTCCATCTTTTTTAAGTAAAGGAGATGTCAGTCATTTTAGGTAAAGTTCTCTCTCTCTCTCTCTCTCTCTCTCTCTCTCTCTCTCTCTCTCTGACTCTCTCATGAAGAGTTCATATGGGTGCAGAAAACATAATGTAAGATAAGTGTTTGATTAAACACATCTATAAATAACACAGTAGAACAATAATCAGGAAAAAAGGTTGGTGAAACATAATAGGATATTCATAAGGATAACACAAACTGCATAATAAACTCCATTACCCAGCATGAGTTAATGCAATTGACAAAACATCTAAGATTGCAGTTTATTTTTTATTTTTTTCCTGGGTATTAGCAAATAAAGATTTCTCTTTGGGGGCATTCTGCCATGTACAGAAGTAATAAATACCAGTATTGATTATTTAATCAGGAAAAGCAGTGATTTATACCCTCCTCATTAATTAGATATTGATTTATTACATAACTTCTTGGCATGACAATCTGTTGGCCTTTGTTATTGTGTATTTGTTAATGCTTGTCACTGTTTGTGCTCGCAATACTTTCAGTGGGATTAAATATTAAGGCACTGCCTCCTTCTTATTTCTCACAGATTACAGTTAGGAGAGCAAAATGCCAACATAAATACTGGTAACACGGCTGTCCGTGACAAAGCCTCACGTGTGGCTATTTTGTAGGACATTAGCTCAGCGTTAGGCTCAGTGTTAGGCTCTGCCATGGTGGGCCATACCTAAGAGACAAAGGCAAGACAAACCACTTGGGGAGGCTAGACATCGTAGACAGGGGGGAAGGAAACATATTGCAAGTCAGCAGAAATTACCAACACATATACCGTAGAGAAAGGACAGGCTTAAAGGACAATTCAGGGATAAAACATATCCCCCCTTAATTTGCCTTTTATCATGAATGTTCCTACCTGGTTTGGTTGATTTCTCTTATAGTCGACCCTCTTCATACGGTAGATCTCAGGAGTCGTCCCGACCCCATCCTCACAGCGAAAATGCGGCTATACGGCATATACACAGACAAACGCGCACATTTTTCCCGTTCCAAAGTAACTTTTTTCTCCATAAATCTTCTTTTTATAGTTCCCTGAGACCAGCCGAAGTGTATTTATCCACCAAAGAATTGACCCGGATGAGAAACAGGCTGTGTTTACTTTGAGAGAGGAAGAGTGAGACACCTATGGTCACATAATTCAGCGTAGTTTCTTGACATTCAGTCTTGTGCTGTTGAATGATTATTAGCTACAGTACGTAGCTACGTTACGTGACCGGGAACGGGAAAAATTCGCGCTTTTAGCCGCATTTTCGCTGTGAGGATCGGGTCGGGACGACTCCAGAGATCTATGAAGAGGTGCGACTATAACAGAAATCGAGGTAGGAACATTCATGATAAAAGGCAAATTAAGGGGGGGGGGGGGGAATGTTTTATCCTGGAATTGTCCTTTAACACATTCCCCGCCATTTAACAATACCTTCGTACTCTCCCCTGCCTCTGTCTCCATAGACTTCCATGTAATTCATAGTGCACGGATCATGCACACCCATGCCTAGATAATGCACCACGTGTCTGCACATTGCTCACAGCTTTCAAACAAAAAAATCTGAATGGAAATCCGTTCAGGCATTCATGAGATAGCAGCCATCATGTTTTCCTAAAATGTAAACAAAGATGGCTGCCATGTTTGAAAGATGGGGTTGCTATGGTGGTTAAACATGCAATTTCGCGATTGCTATCATGCCTACTAAAGTTTTTGGGGTCCAAATTTTTTTTTGAAATTTTCTTTTTTTTGATTTTTTTTTTTTTTTTCTCGGGATTATCGGGCCTGGTGGGGAAAGACATTGAAATAATCTCGGGACTATCGGGCCTGGCATGCAAAGGCCTGTCCATAGTTAGTATTTCCGAAATGTTCGGTGAGTTGGACTTTCCGACGTGCAACTTTCCGAACTCTAATTCGGTCGAATGCTTTTCAGAAGTCGCGAGTGGCGTCATTTTGTAGTCGAACCGAACCTTTTGACTGAAAAGTTCGGCTTCGGTTAAAGTATAGACAGGCCTTTAGCTTAGTAAAGTTTGACTGATGTATGTACATAGTAGGCTGCAACTGGGACACACACACACACACACACACACACACACACACACACACACACACACGCACAATAGCAGGGAAGATAGAGCAGCAAATTAGATGACAGAATTATATTATTATCCACAAGAGGACTGAATTAAACTATGAGGTCCATTAGTACCATATGCAGATGTCAAGCATACTTAGCATGCCAGTGGATAGACTCAGTGCAGCACAGCCTTTTATAGCTCTCATGCCAAGCCATTTCCAAATGCTGTTCCTGACAGTGTGACAGGATGACTGATGGTCACTAGCTATATGATAAAGCTAGCTGGCCATGATGGGGTGATAACACTGTGTGTAAATTACAAATATGCAGGCTCCTGTCCTTTGGACCTATTTCTCTTCATTTGCATAGGACACATCTTATTACTCTCTGTCCTCATTGCCTATAAGGCTACATCCACACAAACTTTAGTTTTACAACGCATAACTTTTGCTACATTTGCACATCCACAGTCACTACTCCAGCATAGTCAATACCTGCTGGGAGTGACTGTACAACAACTCATATCCACAACAGAAAGTACAACAACAGAAAGGTGAAAAATGTGGTAACACTTTAGTTTAAGGTCGGTCTATAATGCATTATAATCACATTTATGTAATTTATGTAATAACTATAACCATAGTTATACATGTTTAGAATCATGTATAAAAAAAACGTTTATAAAATAGCCTACATTATTATCAGTGCTGCCTTATAAGCTCAGTGGAAGAGCACATTATAACTACCTTTACCTATTGTCTTTTTTATAAGTTGGTAGTTATAATGTGCTGTTCCACTGAGTTTGCAATGCATTATGACCATCACTTACAAATTGTATTATTATATACTGTAGTTAGTTTTATAAAAAATCATAAAACCTTGTTATAAGTTTTAGCATTATAGACCCGACCTTGATATATAAAGTCTTACCAAAAAGGCTTTGAATGTACAAGCATTGTGTCAATTATGATTTGCATTGTAGGGGGTTTTATTTTATTTTTCTTTGAAAACGTATGGATGAATGTTGGTCATTATCTGTCACAAACCGGTGTGAAGACAAGTCAGGGAATACACACATTTGGGCAGACCCTAATTATTCTATCCAAAGGCTCACCCATGGCAATAAAGCTAATGAAAGGCACAATGATAATGACTCTGATTAGAATGTTCTGGGACCGTGTGAACGCAGCACAAATGTTAGCGACTCTGGAATTGAGAGAGTTCCAGAGGCTGCTATGAATAAAATCATAATGATAGCAATTGGAATACACTATGGAGCCATGCACGCCGTGTCCTAATGAGAGAACAGAGAGAGGCACAATGAGGGAAGCGAGAGATGAAAAACTCATGTGAGGATGCAATGGAATCAGCATGTTCTGTACATGTACTCTCTTTCAAGTCTCTCTCTTTTCTGGGTTATTTGAATTTCCAGTGGTGGAAAGTAACTAGCATATATACGTACATTTTTGATACTTCTACTCCACTACATCTCAGAGGCTTTTGCCTCTGATGCCTGAGATGTTATTGTGCAGATTTATACTACTAATACAAATCATACACTATGACCATTTAAGCCCTTTAGTTTGTCTATTTGAAAATAGCTAGAGTAATCACGTTGTAAGCTTGATTGGCTATTTTCGAAAAGGCCAATCTCGTCATATTTTTGTACTTTTACTTTTTTGTACTTTTTTACTTACTTAATAGTGGTATTGCACTACTTCTTACACCTTTGGTTATTTCTGTAGTGACTTTGCTCTGTGATCCCTAAATTCTCTCCGCTCCCTTTGTCTAAAATCAGATTGGTCTCCAGAAAACCTGCAATAGATTAACAGGTTAAATAATGCATAATGGTGCAACGCGTTGCGAATACAGTACTGTATGTAGATCTGATATTTTCAGTGTGCAAGACCGTGGAACGACGGAATCCCCCTATTTTAGACTTAACTGATGACATAGGCCACTAACAACCGCAATACATGTCACACAAGCTTCAAGGACATTGGGAACTGTCATGTAGTGCAAGGTGAACAGAACATATACCATGGGTAATAAATTCAACAGCACATCATTCCTATCACAAAGCCAACCATGTGCTAGCCTAGCTGTGTCTTTTTTATGGCAATGAGAGATGAGATGTTTCAGGCTGTAGACAGGAGGCTATATATTTAAAAATCAATATAGTTGCAATCAGCCTTTTGGGGTTCTTGGTTCAGCCCTAGCTATCCAAAAAAAAAGAGGAGGAAAAGCAGGGAAAATTGTATTATATTAATCTGAGATTATTCATATGAATTTGAAATGACAGTAAAATACTTTAGAAAAGGTACATTGGTGATTGCGCACACCCTGCTGTTGTGTGCCATGGTTGTGCTCTTTGCCGAAACAGCTCAGCTCGACTGATTTGGGTTTTAGGAACAGATCATTTCGAGATTTGGGAAAAGAGGAGTTAATACTGAAATTGAGTAAAAGGGAGCAAGGAGGTAAGCAGACGAGGTAATCGGTGATCAACGTATTCTCACTTTTAGGGTGGCCGAAGGTCAGTGGGTAGAGAGGCTGCTTGGTAATGAGAAAGGTCATTGTTTCAGCTCCCGGCTCTATACTGTATGTGGAAATGGAACCACCACCACCTGGAACCACTTTAAGCGTTATTGTATGCTTTAACTATAACAAATAGCAGATATACAAGCTCAAAGCACTGCACCAAGTGCCATGCAGCAATTTTTCAAAAATAGCAGATCTACAAGCTCGCAGCGTGGCACTCGGTGTCGTGCTGTGAGCTTGTATATCTGCTATTCTTTAATAGTTAAAGCATAAAATAATGTTTAAAGAAATAATGCGTAATAATGTGTTTCAGGTATTAATGGGTTAACCCCTAACTGGATCCCAATCATAAACATTTGATTCCCCCCCACTCTGGACTAACAAAGGTCTCTCCCTCTCAATTTAAATTTTCAATTCAAAGGGCTTTATTGGCATGAGAAAACATAAGTTTACATTGCCAAAGCAATTGATTGTATTACACAGTACAATGCAATCAATCAAACAATGTGATACAATCAAAACCTCCCTCTGCCTCTCACTACCTGGTCGTCATGTCGGTCAAGGTACAGTAGCTTTCGTACCACCTGGGAGCACCCTGAACATTGAAAAGTGACACCAAAAGGGCGCCCGCTGTAACTCAACGTGTCTCTTAGTCTCTCTCATTTTCTCTCTCTCTCTCTCTCTCTCTCTCTCTCTCTCTCTCTCTCTCTCTCTCTCTCTCTCTCTCAACCCCCACACTTTCCCCATTGTTACCATGAGCATCTCACTATAATATCAGAGCATTTTAAAACTGAGAAAGAGTTATGTCCTGATGCCTGAATCATTGTGTGTGTGTGTGTGTGTGTGTGTGTGTGTGTGTGTGTGTGTGTGTGTGTGCGTACGTGCGTGCGTGCGTGCGTGCGTGCGTGCGTGCGTGCGTGCGTGCGTGTGTGTGTGCGTGCGTGTGCGTGCCATCACAGAAAGACAAGGGAACATGGCATATGGCACACTATACGCAAAGGACTTTGGTACGTGCCAGGGATTTTGGTGCCGTCCTGTAAGTTCCCCTGCCAATGGACATTTACAGTCAGAAACAAACACTGTTATCCTAGTTTGATTGCACAGTTTGTAGTTTGCCATAGCATTTCCCATTCTGTGTCTTGCCCATATCGCTGCAATTATAGATTACGTTTAGGCATGAGTTTTGTGTGGTAGAATTTATACATTTTAGTTATGTTTAGGCACTGGTAGCATGTGTATATAGATAGTGTGGTTAGGTTTAGGTTTTGAGTTATTAGGCTTAAGGTTAGTTACGGTTGTGACTGAAAACACAATATGAATGGTGCGTGACTTTGTCTTTTGTGGAAGAAAGATAAAGGTAACGTTTAGCACCACCTAGCTATGTTGGAAAATCAAACGGGAGAGTGGAACCATCCAATTTAAAATGCAAGCAACGATTTCATACCTACAGTATCTACTCTCATCAATTCCCTGGGTCTGAAAGTGCAGTGTCAGAACATGATAACTTAAGATATTCCATATACACGTATGATAAATAAGATGGTGTAAATGTAAATCTACAACACCAAATGTATGCTAATAAAATAAAATCATATTATAACGAGATATGCACTAGTTAGGAGTCAAACCTGGCATGGCCTAGTCGTGAATGTAATCATAGAAGTTCAACGTAGGTGTAATATACTGTGATGAGTTTTAATATTCATGTTGAATAGCATTCACATTGAAGCCTTGAAGTACAGGGCAGGGCAGTCAAGAATATATATTCACTAGGGAAGAGCTTTTTTTGTTTTTTTCTTCTGAATTACTTTTGTTGACAAGTAAAAGATAAGAGCCATGCCCATCAGTCTTCACTGTGAAATTCACATTATTTATGGGAGATAAAGAGTATATCAGAAATAGAGCTTTAGTTACTAAGAACTGGTGGGTCAAGAGATGAATTTTAAGAGAGTCTTACTGTTTGCAATAGTTATATCAGTGGAGTGAGAGCCATTCACAATGCAGAGCGGCTTGGGACCTTATCTTTCTTTGTGAAAGCACACAATGTGCCTATGACACAGACATGAGAGAGAGAGAGAGAGAGAGAGAGAGAGAGAGAGAGAGAGAGAGAGAGAGAGAGAGAGTCAGAGAGAGTCAGAGAGAGTCAGCCAACACTTGTGAACCTACTGTACAGTATATGCCTCTGTATCATTCTAGTTAATGCTTGGATTCTAGTGTCAGGTCCAAGTCAAAGCGGAATGTTTGAGTCTGATAGGATTGTGGGTTTTATCAGTAGGATAGACATTTCTAATGTGATAATATTTTTCCATATTGATTTCAACAGAGTTTGCAGGAGAAGGAATTAACACATTTAACACCCACTCAAAGACTTCTCTGCCAACATGACAAACAGACATTATTACATATTTTAACCCTCAGCTGCAGTCTGTAAAAAAAAGAAAGAAAAAGGGGGAATATACCGGTATATATATATATATATATATATATATATATATATATATATATATATATATATATTGGAGTCTAACAAATACAGTTTATCTCATCCAAATTGATGCATATTAATGTGTTTTTCAATGTGTATAAGGGCAAATAATTCAAGGCTGGGTTTTGTTGAATAGATATGGTAAAAGAAGAAGAAGTTGCATGTATTCTGCATAGGGTTAACATGATCTCTGATACCCATCAAACATCTCTCTGCTATCATGGTGCAATTTATGTATGTGATGCAACAAAGGAACACCGAGCATCTGGTGTGTGTACATAAGCAGCTCTGTTGAAATCCACTGAAAGTTGCTGAGATTTTCATTTTAAAAGAAGAGTGCTAATTCATCAAAATGTATCTCAGCTTGTAAAAATTGTGATTTCTGTTTGTTTTGGGGGTTTGTCACATTGCAATAAAGCAAAGTTTTGGCTTCCAGATGTATCATCGTCCAATTATGATGGGAAATGCTGTATGACATCCTTGAAGAGAGTGGTTTGTAAGGAGCTAATTAATTAGTCGACAGCATTTAAAGTATGCATGTTTAAGCAGTTTTTGTCTTTCTCCTTGAAGGAGACCTCCAGTTTTTTTAACCTTTGATTTCGACATTAAAAAAAAAGAAACAAGTGCATACTTGTTGGTGTTATGGCCTGTTCTCTTTACTTGCAATGTTGGTAGGGATTGAAGTTGTGTTATTGCCCTGTCCTTTATGCGTTAAGTGCAATTTAATGTAAATGCAAATGTGTCTTCTGGATACATGATTTGGGGATTGCTAAAATGCGTCTATAACTGTGTTAGTATGCCATGGTATAAAAAGCAATAAATATACAGTACATAAACTACACCTCCACAGTCTGTGAGTCAGCCTCGCAATCAATCAGCCAAAATATTTAATCATTCTCTATGCATTTTGCGGAGGTTATTTTAAGATCTATCATTCAAGCTCAGCATTCAAGGCAAGTCTTTTGCTGTAAAAAGGCAAAGGCGATAACAAAAGTTTACGGGCACAATCAGTCTGAGGGCTGCCGCATGGGCTGTGGAGCATAAATGTTTGTGAGGGTGACTTGCTGCCAAATTGCCATAATAAAAGACTCTGAAGTGCTTTGAAGGCCTTTTGATTTCCACAAAGCCATTATCAGTGAGAAAATTTAAACTATTATAAATTCTCTGCACGTCCGTAATGATGCTCACATCATGTTCAACCACTTAAACCCTATGCGCCCAGGGCTCTATACTTGGTCCGCTCCTTTTTCCCCTCTACATAAATCTCTTGAGCTCGAAAACATCAGATCTACGAGCTTGTAAATCTGCTCTATCTTTCGACAAATTCAGCCAAGATTTGGGTGGTTAAAGAAAGAAAGAAAGAAAAGAATGGCCAAACAGTTCCACATTATCTTATAGATGTTCATAATCAGAATACTACCGACTGTCTGACAATACTTGCCAACTCATGGATCCATTTTTAAAAGGATTGTTCAGGTCTACTCTAAACCTTAATACTGTCTCAATCAGTGAGCTCTGAATGCTGTATTAAACACTTAAAGCTATATTCTTCGTATATCAAATAGTGAAAAAATACCTAAAGTTCTACAAGCTAAAAATATATCTGAATGTTTGCCTATTTTCACAGAATGTGGGCGTTGAGCTAAATATTGCCAATTAAAAAGTGCAAGGTTTCTATATACAGTAAATAAAAAGTGAAGAGGTCTGGCTTTTCATCAGGCTGAATCAAACCATATAGCTACTGCTAAAACAGGGCTGTACTATGATCTGATGTACACAGCAACACAAAACTCCCAGAGTGTAAAGAATCAAACCAAAAGAACCGTAAGCTCTGCACTCTGAGACAAAGACAAAGATTTCAACATTGGTAGACTTGGATAAATCATTGATACAGTATGTGTTTAGAATCATAAAGCGGCTGAAATATATGCCACTGTGGGATATGTGTTCTTTATAGGGAGACAAAGAGCCAGCATCCTGGTGAGGAGAGACAACTATTAAAGCAAGAGAGGGTGGATACACACTGCTCTGGATGTCAGTTTGTCATCTCTCTCTCTCTCTCTCTCTCTCTCTCTCTCTCTCTTTCTCTCGCACGCACGTACGCACGCACGCACGCACGCACGCACACTCAAACAAATTGTCACTGTCGGATAGAAACCTTGTATTTCTAAGTTTCAAATGTGTATGTTTTTTTGTAAAGCAAAGCCCTTCTTCATCACGCAAGACCGTCACACAAAACGTTATCAGCGTTGTGTGCTTGTAGATCGTCTGTTTTCACTAGTTCAAATCATTTTTAAAATGATAAATACAAAACGAACGGTTTAGGACATACAAGGTTTCCGACCGACATCTACGAAATGTAGGAGAGGTAAGCAGTCCTAAGCTAAGACACTATATGCATGCGCGATAAGTCACGTGTACATACAGTACACAGCATGGAATCCAGTTCACTGTGATTCCCGCTGTGATCCTTCAGCATGGGTGCGAAAGCTCTTCCACTGGAGACGGCCGTGTACCGCTGACTTGGGAGGTCGGTCCATCCAGCCATATCCATTTATTACATGCACATACACATGTACACAAGCTAACACGTGTACTGTTGTGGGGCAGAAACCTCGCAGAAACCTCGTATAGCCAAGTTTCAAACGTGTATGTTTTTTTCCCGAAAGTAAAGGTTTCCATATAAGGTTTCCACCTGACAATGAAGATATCCAAATACTGCATGAACACACATGCATACACATAACCCCCCCAACACACATGCACACACTACAACTGGGTGAAAAAAAATATTCTGATATACGTATACCACGTCAACACGCTTGATACTTGGGACACGCATTCCCCCAATCTCCCATTAGCGTCTAAATGCACATCACAGAAACCCAGGAGGCGGATTCTTGGAGGCAGACTCTTCAGGGGGAGGCGGATTTTCAAGAATCCTAAAACCATCCCGGTACAGTTGGGTTCTTGTAAAGGAGCGCTCGTTTTCTATTGACCATGGCGGAGGCATGCCGTCTCAGGCGACTTTGAGCCACGTGAGACACCGGCGAGTCACCGTGTCGAGCGTTGCAAAGGTCTCATGAGCCGACTCAGCGCCGTTAGAAGTTAATTTGGACCGCGCGGTCCAAATTAAGTGAACACGGTTCGCGACGTGCACGTGACATTACTGCCATGATTCTATTGGATAGTATGAACCTTCAAAATCCACCCCTGCTTGAAAATCCACCCCTATGAGCCTTGAAAATCCGCCCACGGTGGTGGGCGGATTTTCAAGGCTCCAATGACTCCGCCCTATAGGAATCTGTGGTCTGCATACAGACCCCTCTCAAATGTTCATTCCTCATCATCACTCACCATGGCCAGGGGCACGATGCCCCCCAGGCCCTGCGGCGCCAGGCGGATGACCGTCTGCACCTCGCTGGAGAGCGTGCGGGTGAGCGGGTACTCCACCTGCCACGTGGCCTCCCTGCCACCCTGCAGCACCGTCACACCGTTCACCTCCAGGTCCACCTGCAGCACCCGCTGGTACCCCGCCGCCTCGCCCCTAGGGTGGTCAGCGGGAGAAGAGGGAGGGAGAAAGAAGACGTGCACGTGCGATAGCAGAAGTAGTTGTAGTAGTACAGGTAGAAAAGATGGGAAAAGAGATTGAGGCGAGAGCAAAAAGTGGGAGAGAGTTGGAGATGTCAGAGGCAGAATGGAGGGGACAGCAGGATTTAATGGGGGTGGGAAAAGGGGAGACAGCGGGGGGAATTAAGAAAGAGAGGGGCGAAGGAGTTGGGAGAGAAAAGAGGAATGACTTTTAGCGTTATTTAATAGGATCATTTGGCGAGCTGTGAAGCTGTTAAAGAGATTAAAGCAATAGCAGTCCAGCCATGAAAGACAGTCATATTAAATGATAAAGACTAATTGATCTAAATCTACACTATCATGATCCTGTTAAAAGCTTATTATATGACAAATTATGAAGGACTAGGGGATAGTTGTATTAACATGCAATATATGTATATATAATTGTTGGCAAATGAAGACAGAAGACTTGATATATATACCGTAACACAGCCCACTACTTACAGTACAATATATTTCCTATGCTATAGATTCTTGTCTGAATACAGAAGCAACAATGATAATTATTACATCATCACCAAACGTAGACATCAAGCTAAACTGTTCTTTTTTTACTGCAATCGCAAAGAACTATCCCATGGGCACAAAACATTGTATTTTTGCTCTTCCACTATGCAACTTTGTAAGTTAAAGTTTCCTTGGCAAGCAATTCATTTTCTCTCCCCTGATCATGATGCAAACAAGGTAGAAAAACAATGCATACAGAAATCCCTAAAATGTATTGGATTTGCAGAGCCCTGGGTTTGATCAAAGCCACTGCCTCTCCCTCAGGTATTGCTCATCACAGATGAACCAAGACACAGAATCTCTCTAACAACCACTAAATGGCATCTCGAAGAATACAAATTGTGCCAAGAGTTGGCACGCCAGGGAGGAAAGCAAGGGAATATAGCAAGCATTTTATTTGTGGTTCTGATGACTGTGGGGAAAGAGAAAAAAAAAGAAAGAAAATGTGACAGTAGCTTTTGTAATTCAATGATACCATTTGGGACCAACCACATGAACAATAGAGACAGCAGGATGTAGCTGTGTTGATGTATATACATTGTGTCCTGGTTTTAATCCTGGCCTGCATTGTATTGTTTCCTTCTCTCATGCTGGGAACAAGGTTAGAGCCCAGGATGTGCAAAGAATGGGGGTGTGACTTGGGGTCCAACGTTTCTGGAAAAAATTCTTGCCAAGACTGCATTTGCAACCCCCCCATCCCAATTCTTCTTATGAGTTAGCAAGTACAGACTTAAGGATCCACTATGTATTAAAATACCCCCCAAAAAAGTAAGGGATATGAGTTTTGGAGGCTGAAGCCCTGCTGTTGGATAAAACTAACAGTATAGGAAAGAGCTTGAGCAGCAACTCTCTAGGCCGGGCCAAAGAGCCTCGTTATCCCGTTGAAGTCAATAATATTCTGTACTAAATAGTTTTCAAATATCCTGTGAGGCTTTGGCACAGTATGATCACAGGTGAATATCTGTGCAAATCTAACCACATAGTGAGTGGACTGCTCTGCAACTGTACGGTTTTGTTAAGCATGTATTAAAAGGTGTGTGTGCTACAGTACTGGAGTGGACTACTGAACATTTTGTGGAGAGCATGTTTTTTGGTAAATACCCAAACTACAGTGGTTGAGTGGGTATTATTGAATGTTAAAACATGTAACGTGTAAATAAACAATAACATACTATAATTGTGGAAATAGAGTGTACAGTATGTACTTGTGAGAAACCTTGTCCCTTGAATTCCATTCCTGTATGATGTTAAGATGAGAGTCAAATACAACACAAGTCTCATCAGAGGCAATTTATGCTATACATTACATGATATGATGTATGTTATAGGTCCTATTGTACATTTCTATATTCTATGTTGAGAGAAAGAACAATACAGACAATTAGTCACGCCACAAGTTAGAATAACATACCTATTATATGGACATACCAAAGGGTTAGTACAGAAGAAATGGAATGATTATACCAAACTAAACACATTCTAAACTACGGAAATTATTTTGGACATATTTCCGCTCCGACCGGATCAGAAACACTAAAATAGTATTGATGGGACAAAGACAATGTCCTACAACAGGGTTCCCCAATAGACGGCCCGCGGGCCATTTGTGGCCCGCGGGGGGCTACTGTATGGCCCACACCAACCCCATTAATAATGGTGGTATAAGAGCAGCAACAACACTAGTATATCGTCGTTGTTGGGTGGAAATCTCGTATCTCCAAATGTGTATGTTTTTTCGCAAATCATACAAGGCCGTCGCACAAAAGTAGTGAAAACAGCAGATCTACAAGCACACAACGCCTCGCACCGCGAGGCGTTGTGTGCTTGTAGATCGGCTGTTTTCACTGTTTTCACTACTTAATTTGTAAAATGATAAGTTCAAAACGAACGGTTTTGGACATACAAGATTTTCACCCGAAAACGACAAAAACTGTCGCTGGAGTAGTGGGAACGCCACTGTCGCCCCCTGCAATGTTGTGGCCCTCGGCTTGGTACCCTAGACATAATTCGGCCCTTGGGTAAAACTAATTGGGGAACCCTGTCCTACAACATACAGTAGCAACCTGTGCAGTACGTGTATAGATATGAATTATGATAGGAGCTAACTTTAGTCGAGGTAAAGATCACCAATGTATCTCCTCTTCTTTCCATATTCAAGGAGAAACTCAGACCATCTCACAGAGTAAATAATGAATGGTTCAAGACATGTTCCATGACACTGAGCCGTAATAAGCCGTCTCCTACAGCCTGACGTTGTTTTATGCTCAATGGTGGTGACGGTGGTGGCTGATTATATGATTTATGTTCTGCACAGCTCTGCTGCGATCCATAACTTCAACAATGGATGGCTTTACAGTGGAGCTGTTACTAGTCAATGTAACGGGGCACTGTCCGTGGTGCTGAAACCTTCTGCACAGTTCCCTTGGATTCCCTATTCATCTCTGTTAGGTTTACAGGTTGTCGTCATCTCTCTTTATTACTGTCTCTCTGTCTTGCTCTTGCTCTCTGTCTCTCTGACCTTCCCCTCCTTTTAAATACACATCATGAATCTCCCATACCTTGCAATTTGAGGAAGCTTCCAACAGAGGGCTCTCTCTCTCTCTCTCTCTCTCTCTCTCTCTCTCTCTCTCTCTCTCTCTCTCTCTCTCTCTCTCTCTCTGTCTCTCTCTCTCTCTCCGTCTCTCTCTCTCTCTCCGTCTCTCTCACCCTAACCCAGCCTGTGTTTCAGAAGATGAATGTCCACAGCCTTTATGGATGGAGGGTCAGGCTGCTTCCTCCATGTCTTATTAGGATCATAACCACACGGTGCCCTTTCACTGTGCCACCATTATCCCTACGATACAGTGCACTCATTGGCAGCAATCTGTTCTGCTGCCGTGACTCATAGGACAAAGGGGAGTGGACAGTGTGACAGAAAGATAAAGGGAGAGTGAGGGAAGGAAGTAGGAGAAATATTGCTGCAGCGTGAGCCATGTTCCACTGACTGACAAAAAGAAGAAAGAAATGGATCCTGCGTGGAGCCTAAATTGTTCAATATGTCCAGATGCACAGCCGGACCAATTGATACCTCTCTAGGACAAATGGGACACATATGTGTAGGCTGAGCCTTAGACTTTCAGAGCTTATTATAGTACCCCATACGGACCAATTCCCATGTTATTTCTTCATCCATTCATGTTCTCACCAGCTCAGTGGCCTTGTGGTTAGAGTGTCCGCCCTGAGACTGGGAGGTCGGGGTTTGAATCCCGGTTGGGTCATACCGAAGACTCAGTGCCTCCCTGCTTGGCTCTCAGGGTACGTTCAGACATTCAGAAACAGATGCATTGACCCCCTTCCACTCCCATGTTAAGAGAATAACCCGGAAGAGGCGTTAGGTCTCTGAACGAAGATGCATTGTGCCTCTGCGGGGTCACAAACTCAAGGGTTGAATACAGGTTCATGGTTCAGCACTGCTGTACTCTCACCCGGCAGTGATACGCACTAACCAATGGGACAGACCTAAACGCAGGAAGAACATCACTTTGTTGACACTTAGTTAGTTTAGTTTAGTTAGTTTAGTTTTGATCACTCACATACATTTATACAGCTCATACATCCACTTAGTCATTGTTACAGGTGATCAAAATGAATTGGCTGAAGCTGAAAGCTTATGGATGCCTATCCTACGTATTCATGGAGTAAAATACATTGATTAGTTATAGAAGTGTTTAAAATGTAAGGATACATCGGCCTAATAGCAGATATGACAAAAGAATGAAGAAATTAGCTGCTCAAGTGTGAAAGTTCAAATTTAAGGGAGTAATTATGCTACAGGCACGGGGCGTTACTCCACCTTGCGAGCCAGATATCTGAACGTACCCTCAGCATCAAGGGTTGGATTTGGGGTTAAGTCCCTGCAGACATAGCCTATCATGTCAAGGGGGTGTACTTGTACATCAAGCTACCTCACGCTACAGAAACTATGGGCCTCGGCATGGCTTACTTACTTCATGTATTGCGCTCCATATTGCATCATTCATTGACTTCCTTTTTTGACCATGTATAAAGAAAGGGATTATGGGAAATAGCTGAGATGGATGTATTTTATTCAAATATGAATCGACCTTATGTTTATAAACACATTTATATGTGGTCCACTCCACATATAAACACATTCATACAGTATGTGGACCTTATCTGTCCCAGAGGTCCCACTGTATATTTTCATATGATCCAATTGTAATTTTGTACTACTACTACTACTACTACAACTGACTAATAATGATAATACTAGCTGCAGCACAGCAATGGTTCAGGCCAGGCAATTTGAGGAGGAAATGGAAAAAGGAGGAAGTGGAGAAAGATGGAAAATAGCTGGAGGAGGAAAACAAATGAGAAATACAAGAGGGTCGATCAGCATAAGTGTCTAGATCAAAATGTTCAGAAAACCTTGAAAATGTAATTCCACCATATGTCTTAGTTAGTTACCCAGAGGATGTTTAGCATAAAGACAGGATGTGTCTGCAGAGTTTTGCTTGATGCGCAATGCCTGGTGTCAATGTGGCTCAAAGGCAGAGGTGGAAAAGGTACTCACATTTTGTACTTAAGTAAAAGTATCAATACTGCACTGTAGATGTACTCCGTTAGGGTGCCCTCAGACCAAAATACCTACGAGAGTGGAATCCGCGTTCCGCCACTGCATTTCAATAAGGGAGCGTTCTTTGCACAAATCCTCTGCTGGCATGAAACCGCTTCACTCTCATTGAAATGCATTGGCGGAATGCGGATTCCACTCTCATAGGTATTTTGGTGTGAGGGCACCCTTACAAGTAAAAGTCCAGAATTCAAAATGTACTTGAGTAAAAGTATGAAAGTATTGGCCTAAAAATGTACTTAAAGTACCAAAAGTAAAAGTGCAAAATGTTTGAAAATAGCCGATCTACAAGTAACCACTTTAGCAAGCTCACATCGCGTCGCATCACAACACGTTGCTGTAGCTTGTAGATCTGCTATTTTCAAATAGCCAAGGGATAAAATAAGGCTAAAGTGGTTAGTGTATTTTTTTATATATATTATAATTTATATTTGCAAAGTAACTAGTAACTGAAGTTTTCAAATAAATGTAGTGGAGTAAAAGTACAATATTAGGATCCAAGATGTAGTGGAGTAGAAGTAAAAGTATTGGAAATTGGAAATACTCAAGTAAAGTATAGGTACCTCAAAGTTATACTTAAGTACAGTACTTAAGTAAATGTACTTAGTTAATTTACACCACTGCTCAAATGGAAGCGCTCTACTGACTGAACTATCCAGTTCACACTCCATGCTAGTAGTAGATTTAGTGAGAAGATATACATGTGTGTATATATATATATATATATATATATATATATATATATATATATATATATATATATATATTAGGGCTGTCAGTCGATTAAAAAATGTAATCCCATTAATCGCATGATTGTCCATAGTTAATCGCACGATTAATCGCAATTAATCGCATAATTTGTATTTGTTCCAAATCTACCTTAAACAGATATTAATACTCATATCAACATGGGAGTAGACAAATTAGTGTTGTAGTCGAGTCCACCTAAAGCGAGTCCAAGTCAAGTCCAAGTCATATGAGGTTCGAGTCCGAGTCGAGTCCGAGTCATGACCCCCTGGGAGGGGGCCGAGTCCGAGTCGAGTCCGAGACCGACGGGAGTCGAGTCCGAGTCGAGTCCGAGTCTGACGGGAGGCGAGACTGAATCGAGTCCCCAAAACCCGTTTTTTTTTTTTTTTAGGTAGGCTAAAGAAAACAACCTTTTTTTGTTGTTGTTTTTGTTTAGTTGTTTTGGGGGAATGAGGGTTCTTTGTTCTTTATTAAAACAATAATAGGTCTCCTCAAATTACCTTTGGTTGCTGTGGTTTAGACCAGATGGAGGGATTATATCTCCAAACTGGCTTGGGAACGCCTCGGTATACTCCCTGAGGGAGTGGAGGAAGTTGCTCGGGATAAGGAAATCTGGAGGTCTCAGTTGGAACTGTTACCCCCGCGACCCGATTCCGGCTAAGCGTTTGATGCCGGTTCACAGCCAAAATATCCAGCTCCATGTAGCCGGCACCTTAGGTTTGAGGGCATTTTACAGTAGGCTACTCCATTGCTGAATGTGATGTTGTGAGCCAAATGCAATTGTAAATGTCTGCTCGTTTTTACATAATGACATCAATCACATATGGTGAATGATGGATTCATTTATGTTCAGTCTCTCTCTAAATTAGTACCAGGGTTGGGAAGGTTACTTTTAAAAAGTATTCCTTACTTAAAGGTATTAACTAGTTACTGCCGCTACCATTTTTCCCAAACAGACATTAGAGTTGCTCCAATGAAAATGTTTCCCCCAGGCAGAGAACAAGTAGGCCTACTTTTGAGTGCCAATATAATAGTACAAATAAGACTTATACTGTAGTACAATATCCCAAATCACAGGCGATGATTATCCAGTCTAATGTCATGATATTAAAAAAATAATATTAATTACAAAATAATTATACTAATGTAGTCTAGGCTATAACATTTTAAACATTGCTGTTTTAGCTCTGTCGTTGTAATAGAGCTGCATGATTATGGCAAAACGTATTAAACAAAAAGTTATCTTAATGAAAAACTCTTTTATTTTGACCAAAAATAAATTATTAGTTTCCCCATTCAAACACATTACATGCCTGTTTGCATTTCATTATTTAAGGTGATAAATACCTTATGTCATTTTAGTCTGATGCCTGTCAAACAATGCAAAAAAATACCCCATGTCACTGTTGTTTTGATTTGTCTCAACCTCTCTAGGGGGACGACTTAAAACGTTACACTTCTCTCTGTTAATCAGTGTAGCCTACTTTGTTAAACTTTCGGACGAGGCTTGCTTAACGAGTATTAATAGTTTACAGCTGGAAAGAAAACAAGACGTTGCATCTTAATCCAGCAGTGCGCGTGGATGATTTAAACTACACACAACGTCGTGTTTGGAAGCTGTTTACTACACTATGGAATTATTTATTTGGAACACAACACAAGGATATACTGCAGGTAGGAGAAAAGAAAAGTAAAGTGGACTGTGTTCAGTGTTGTCTGCTGGCTGCCGCTGCAGGGGCTCAGTGTGTGTGTGTGTGTGCGTGTGTGTGTGTGCGTGCGTGCTACAGTAGTGTGTGTGCTTATCAGATGCGAGTCAGATAGCCTATGCTGCATTACTTAACGCTCTTAATGTTAACGTTAATGGGCTCCTCAAAATATGGATAACATTTCTTCCTTTGCATTGTACTGACTTGACTTGACTCGAGTGGACTCGGTGGGGGGCGAGTCCCGAGTCAAATGGTCCGAGACCGAGACGAGTCCAAGTCAAATTGAGGGCGAGACCGAGACGAGACCGAGTCAATGAAAAATTGGACTCGAGTCCTGACTCGAGACGAGTCATTGACTCGAGTACTACAACACTAAGACAAATAGCCTACTTGCTTTATGCAAATACAGCATATTTATTATTATTTGGAATAATAACAAATACTGTCCATAATGGGCCTAACAAACATACTGTCCATAATAGGCCTAACAAACATATAACAACTTGAGAAAATATCTGCTTCCATTAGGACAGGTTAATAGTGAAAGGACCACCGCTCATCGAGGTGCTGCATGCCTGAAGGTCTATGACCAAAAGCTTGCACTTTATTTAACTGAAAATAAAGAACATGATTTTGCACACTTTTGAGTGTGCGGAGGCTCCCTTAAATCTTTCATTAGGACAGATTTAAAATAAACTTGGCATTCAATCACTAAACCCCAGCATCCCTATTCTAAGGGGATATTCACCAAAAGTAGCAGATTTACAAGCTCATTACAAGATGCTACAAGAGCTTGAAGATCGGCTATTTTTGGTGAAGAGAGTTGGTGTATAAATATAACTCAAGTACAGTGCAACTCAGGGGTGTTTTACAAAGCAAGCATGAGGCATTAGAGGGTCTAAATTGGTTTAACTGAAGTAATATTGATACATTCTAAATATTATCAAAGTATAATGATGGCCCGTTGGAGATGTGTGGCACACAAGCCATAGTCAGCCAGGCCTGCCGGATTTCAGCCGGAGTTGGGCCATAACAGTGCCTGCCAGATTTGGGCCATAACAGCCGGATTTGGGCCAAACCTGTTTGCTATGTGGGTTCTCTGGCCGTTGTTGCATGCATTTGGTGGTCACTGTTAGCGTGTTGGTGCGGGGGTCTGGCAGGCACTGTATATAGGACGTAGGCTATTATGTGCTCGTGTACAAGTTGGAGCGCTCCTGTTCTTGGGAGCGTGTGTGTCTGGGGCTCGCGCTGTCTACAGATGTGCCGTTTCAACGCTTCGGTATTTGATGCGCGCAACGCTGTCAGCGGTGATATTGTGGTTGTCTGCTGCAAAAATCTCTGCCGTTTTGTCTGTCTCATACATAGAGTTATGGGGTCTCATACTATGACTAGCCCTGCTGCTAGCCGCATCACACACTGACTGACTGTTGTCAGCGCATTCGCTTCCTCACTCTCTATACTACGGAGCGCACCGAGGCTCAAACATCAGCTGCGTTAATCGCACGTTAAAAAAATTATCGGCATTAAAAGGATTGAGTTAACTAGTTAATAGCGCGCTAAATTCGACAGGTATAATATATATATATATATATATATATATATATATATATATATATATATATATATCAGTGATTGCGCTAGGATTTTTAACTGCCGGTCACCGTGACCGGCATGATTAAAATTTACCGGACATCTGAAGAATATACCGGACATAATCATTTTAATGCATACATTACAAGCAGGTGCACAAACAGCCAATAGCAACAGTTAAAGTATTAGGCCTACTGCATAGTTGGGACTGAAAACGAATTGAATGAAAAAGTATAGGCTAAAAAGAAAAAAACGCTTCAATCTTGCATAAGGGAATTAATTATATTGGACTAATCGCGCTGTTCGCGCAGGCTGTCTGCATGTGGCACACGCACACTGCTTTCACAACAACGTCTTTCTGTTGCATCATGTTTCATGCCAACAATACAATACCATGTCTTGACTTCAGAATAATGAAAAGGTTGATATTCATCTGGCCAGCAATTAATCCAATACTCACTGTCGAGTGGTGACAGTGCGTCCATGTTATGCAACTTTGGGAGAGTTGAAAAGGCTTTGTTCTTCCTACTGTCTCCACACTCCATCTCCTCTCCTCATAACTTCAATCAAGTGTATGTTTGTTTATGGGTTGATTGCTGACCGTGCGTGCATTCCTTAATTCCCATGGCTTTACATGCTGTGCGTGCATCGCAAACTGACACTGAAATGAGCGAGCGAGAGAGAGAGAGAAAGAGAGAGAGAGAGAACGGGGGAGCGCGCGGGCGAGCGAGCGAGAGAGAGAGAGAGAGACAGAGAGAGAGAGAAAGAGCGAGAGAGAGAGAGAGAGAGAGAGAGAGAGAGAGAGAGAGAGAGAGAGGCAGGCAGCCTGCGCATGAGGAGCAGACGGCGATAATGATAAATGACCATTGGTTTTTCAATCGGTCAGGATGTCCGGGAGGAATTTTATTTTTCGGTCTTGGCCATAAAAAATCGGTCAAATCCGGCAATTCCCGGTCTAACGCAATCTCTGATATATATATATTGTTCTTGTTCTGATAGCAGAGAGATGTTTGATGGGTTGTTCCAGATCAGAGATCACGTTAACCCTATGCAGAATGCCTGCAACTTCCTCTTCTTTTACCATATCTATTCAACAAAACCCAGCCTTGAATTATTTGCCCTTACAAATTAAAAAACACATTAATATGCATCAATTTGGATGAGATAAACTGTATTTGTTAGACTCCACTATATGTATATATATATATATATATATATATATATATATATATATATATATATATATATATATATATGTATATATATACCAGTAAGACTCCCTAATCGGGAGATAAGCGACCGTTGGTCGCTTATCTCCACAAATAGGCCAAAAAATTTGTTTTACCAATTATCAAGACATACGGGCAGTTGACAGTTTGCCATAGTTACTCATTGAAGTTGAATCTCCATATATGGAGATAACCTACGCATCACACTAAGTCTGACCTCACCAGCCCATATTTGGGCATGAGCAACTTATGTCTCCATATATGGAGATATGATGACATCACAAAGTCCTCAGCCGATGATGTGGCGTGATGTCATACAATACACAAACGAGCCCTACAGTATAAAGGGGCAATTCTTGCCAGGAAAGAAGCATTTCTTCGACTCAGACCTTATCGCCAGGGTTGGCTTATAGCAGCTGTCGGTAGGACCATATATGGATTCTGTTAGTGTGGATCTCCTAACAGGGCATCATCTGGGATACAATCCCTTTTATGCCCATATATGGAGATCCCTAACAGAATCCCTTTCATGCCCATATATGGAGATTCCTAACAGAATCCCTTTTATGCCCATATATGGAGATCCCTAACAGCATCCCTTTTATGCCCATATATGGAGATCCCTAACAGCTAACAGAATCCCTTTTATGCCCATATATGGAGATCCCTAACAGAATCCCTTTTATGCCCATATATGGAGATCCCTAACAGAATCCCTTTTATGCCCATATATGGAGATTCCTAACAGGATCCCTTTTATGCCCATATATGGAGATCCCTAACAGAATCCCTTTTATGCCCATATATGGAGATCCCTAACAGAATCCCTTTTATGCCCATATATGGAGATCCCTAACAGAATCCCTTGTATGCCCATATATTATGGAGAAATCCCTGCTCTGAGTATCTGACATCAGTGTGATGTCACCTGTTTATGCCCATATATGGAGATCCCTGCTCTGCGTATCTGGTTGCTATGGTAAACAGTTGGTTGCTAGGGTAAAAAAACATGGTTGCTATGGTTAACAGTTGGTTGCTAGGGTAAACAGTTGGTTGCTAGGGTAAAACCATGGTTGCTAAGGTGGTTGCTAACGTACACTAACAAACCAGCAACAACAGACTGTTGCCACAGCAACGTACACAAAGGTTTGTGTACACATGTGGTGTGATGTCATACTGATGCGGAGATATGAGCTGGGCAAAGGTGTGACGTGTGACGTGTGACCGACCGACCGACCGACGGACGGCCGGTGGAGGTTTTCATTGCGACCGTAAGGTCGCAGTTTAGTATCAAAACCTCCACCGGCCGTCCGTCCGTCCGTCGGTCGGTCGGTCGGTCGGTCACACGTCACACGTCACACCTTTGCCCTGCTCATATCTGGGCTCGTTTGTGTATTGTATGACATCACGCCACATCATCGGCTGAGGACTGTGTGATGTCATCATATCTCCATATATGGAGACATAAGTTGCTCATGCCCAAATATGGGCTGGTGAGGTCAGACTTAGTGTGATGCGTAGGTTATCTCCATATATGGAGATTCAACTTCAATGAGTAACCATGGCAAATCACACCGTACACAAATGACCCTTATATAAGACCGGCATTATCTACCGACAGCTGCTATAAGCCAACCCTGGCGATAAGGTCTGAGTCGAAGAAATGCTTCTTTCCTGGTATAAGACCGGCATTGTCTGTCGTACATTTCGGTCAATTCCAGTGGGGATGCCATTGAAAAGTTAATCTAGTTGTACAAAGTAATCAAAGAATGGGTTGACTGGTAGGCTGGTTGACTGCTTTATCTGTGGAGAGTGTATGTCACTGAGTGTCCTTTTATAGCGATTGAAATCATGATGAGGTCACGATGAGTCATCTATGCCCAAATATAGATTTCTAGGTCAGATGGCCCATGGAGTTTGTGATGTCAAACCTAGCAACCCAATATAAACAAACCTGATGTCAGACCTGAAGTATCCTTTTATACCCATATATGGAGATACAGAGATCTCCATATATGGGCATATTAGAAAGCCCATATATGGGCATATACGGATGACATCAGGGATATCCATATATGGGCATAAAAGGGACAAGGGCTTACAGTTAAGAGATCTCCATATATGGGCATATCAGAAAGCCCATATATGTTCATATACTGATGACATCAGGAATATCCATATATGGGCATAAAAGGGACAAGGACTTACAGTTAAGAGATCTCCGGGCATAAAGGGACAAGGCCTGTTACAGTAGATATAGAGATGTCCATATATGGGCATAAATGAACAAGGACTGACAAACACTGAGATCTCCATATAACCTATGGGAATATAAGGGACGAGGACAATGCGTAGCATTGTGAGCTTGTAGACCTATTTTCTAAATATTGTTGTACATTAAAAACTTGAAAAAACCTGACGGTCGCAACCAGTAAGACTCCCTAATCGGGACATCTCCACAAATATCACAACCTCCACCTCTCACGTCATACGGGTAGCCATAGTTACACCTGGAATGTTGAATCTCCATATATGGAGATAACCTACGCATCACACAAAGTCTGACCTCACCAGCCCATACTTGGGCATGGACGACTTATATCTCCATATACGGAGATGGCCATATATGGAGATACGATGACATCACAGAGTCCACAGCTGATGATGTGGCGTGATGTCATACAATAAACAAACAAGCCCTATATACTGATGCGATACGATGACATCACAGAGTCCACAGCTGATGATGTGGCGTGATGTCATACAATAAACAAACAAGCCCTATATACTGATGCGGAGATATGAGCAGGGCAAAGGTGTGACGTGTGACGTGTGACCGACCGACCGACCGACCGACGGACGGACGCATTGTGAGCTTGTAGACCTATTTTCTAAATATTGTTGTACATTAAAAACTTGAAATGGGTCGTTCTGCATAGTACTTGGGATTTGTTGATGTAAATGTTCACATAGAGTGTAATAATTGGTAAAACAAACTTTTGGCCTATTTGTGGAGATAAGCGACCAACGGTCGCTTATCTCCCGATTAGGGAGTCTTACTGGTAGTAAACTGCTCCCTGACGGTCGCAACCAGTAAGACTCCCTAATCGGGAGACCAGTAAGACTCCCTAATCGGGAGATAAGTTGGTCGCTTATCTCCACAAATATCACAACCTCCACCTCTCACGTCATACGGGTAGCCATAGTTACACCTGGAATGTTGAATCTCCATATATGGAGATAACCTACGCATCACACAAAGTCTGACCTCACCAGCCCATACTTGGGCATGGACGACTTATATCTCCATATACGGAGATGGCCATATATGGAGATACGATGACATCACAGAGTCCACAGCTGATGATGTGGCGTGATGTCATACAATACACAAACAAGCCCTATATAAAGGGGCAATTCTCACCAGGGAAGAGAGCATTGCCTGGAATGTTGAATCTCCATATATGGAGATAACCTACGCATCACACAAAGTCTGACCTCACCAGCCCATACTTGGGCATGGACGACTTATATCTCCATATACGGAGATGGCCATATATGGAGATACGATGACATCACAGAGTCCACAGCTGATGATGTGGCGTGATGTCATACAATAAACAAACAAGCCCTATATACTGATGCGATACGATGACATCACAGAGTCCACAGCTGATGATGTGGCGTGATGTCATACAATAAACAAACAAGCCCTATATACTGATGCGGAGATATGAGCAGGGCAAAGGTGTGACGTGTGACGTGTGACGTGTGACCAACCGACCGACCGACCGACCGACGGACGGCCGGTGGAGGTTTTCATAGTAAACTGCTCCCTGACGGTCGCAATACCAGTAAGACTCCCTAATCGGGAGATAAGCGACCGTTGGTCGCTTATCTCCACAAATATCACAACCTCCACCTCTCACGTCATACGGGTAGCCATAGTTACACCTGGAATGTTGAATCTCCATATATGGAGATAACCTACGCATCACACAAAGTCTGACCTCACCAGCCCATACTTGGGCATGGACGACTTATATCTCCATATACGGAGATGGCCATATATGGAGATACGATGACATCACAGAGTCCACAGCTGATGATGTGGCGTGATGTCATACAATAAACAAACAAGCCCTATATACTGATGCGATACGATGACATCACAGAGTCCACAGCTGATGATGTGGCGTGATGTCATACAATAAACAAACAAGCCCTATATACTGATGCGGAGATATGAGCAGGGCAAAGGTGTGACGTGTGACGTGTGACCGACCGACCGACCGACCGACGGACGGACGGCCGGTGGAGGTTTTCATAGTAAACTGCTCCCTGACGGTCGCAACAAAGAGGAGGGACTCCTGCACATCCAAACGAAAGGCCCATAGAAGGTGCAAGTCTTAGTCAGCATGCATATAAATTATAGAAATGTAAAACCTTCCATAAGAAGGGACTGCATCACTGCAGGGAACTATGATGGACAACTGTTTAATTCATGATTCTTTATTAGCACGACGCGTTTCGCTCGCCAGGCTTCATCAGGTGCTATACATGTATAGCACCTGATGATGAAGTCTAACGAGCGAAACGCGAAATCCCTGGAGTGATGCAGTCCCTTCTTATGGAAGGTTTTCCATTTTTCTATTTTTCATATATATATATATATATATATATATATATATATATATATATATATATATATATATATATATGTGGCGGAGAGAGTCGCACCCCCAGCCTGAAGCCTCAAAAGTCTAGTATCTGCTCTCGTTCCATAGGGATATCCCTTTGGAGTGATGGTTAAGATATTGGAGTTTCACGCGGGAGACCCGGGTTCAAAGCCGGGTGGGGAGGTTCGGATCACCTCCGTTACATATATAAGCCATTATATACCACAGTATGAAACTCATGTACACCCTCAGCTGACATTATTAATCGACAACGGCTGTACTATGTATCAAATAAATGTAAGTCTTTTTGATCATCGATGAGTTGATCGCATTCAAGTGAGAGAGAGAGGGGGTAGAGAGAGAGTTCAGTCATGTCTTACCAGTGTTGGGGTCTGTTACTTTATATCAGTAATATATTACTTATGACTTATTACCTTCATTTAAAAAAAATCGTTACATATTACTGTCCGCACTAGAGTAATGTGTAATACATTAATTATTACTTTAACGTTACTTTTACCAAAATCTTTAAATTGAACAATTACATAATATCTTTTTTTTAAGAAAAATCAATAAATAATTTCATTATATTGCAGCCTATAGGCCTATTAGTGTACAGTAATACTATAGTAAAACTGGCCAATTGCTGCTGGGGTGTTCTGTGTTTCAGACGTCCTCAATAATGCATACATCTTAGCGTGTGTTCTCTCTTCAGCTGTTGAAATGTTGTGGAATTTAGTAGCTTACAAGGCTAATAATCATTCTAAACACCCAGGCGCACTGACTCGCTGTGCGCAATGGTTTCCAGGCACTCCACTCCACCCGACAGTGCGTGTCTGTGCCGGTCTGTGGGGGGCAGCAGCAGCGCCAGCACGCAGCAGCCACAGAACTTCAAACCGCAGAATATAGCAGAGAGTGGAAGGCTGAATAAGGCACAGGAGGTATAACCTGGGTCCCACGACAAAAATCTGCACCATATTGGCTCAAAACGGGATGACGGGACCCTGGTTGGTAACACATAAAGTAATGCAGTAACGTTGGTATCATTTTATTACCGATTTAGTTTTTAGTAATGCGTTATATTAGTCATTACCGCAATTTGGTAATATGTTACAGTAACACGTTGCTTTACTAACACGCGTTACACAACATAGTGTCTTACACATGACTGGACATTTTCTACTTTTTGTTTATTTTAACACCCAACAGGCCAAACTCGTTCAGTAACGAGATAAGGCCACTAGGGTCACTCTGCCAAAAGGAGTTGTCTCGTTCCTCAACGAGACAACAAGGGGTTAACTGTACAGCTCTGCGTGCATGCTGTGTGCCCTGTGAATGACCCTAGTCCATACGTCACACCGTAGCTCAGAGAGAGAGAGAAAATGGCGCGACCTGGCTGCATTGATTTCCATTCTAGGCTGAAACATAAAAAGGGCTTTATCTATGAATGAGGTGCAAAGAACGCCAGGGAAGCAGAGATCTGATTGTTTTCACGGCGACACATTACCGCGATGGTCAGCCCCGGTTTGGATTTTAGTTTCGTGCGCGTTTGTAAACAAATGGATTTTCTTCCTCAATCGTCAGTGGACACTCACGTGCACGCACGAAGCTTCCGAGGCTCCTCAAAATAAAGCCTGAGTGAACGTCGGCAGCAGGAACAGCTAGAAATGTTAGAAACCTTGGCTTCCCATGTGTTAATGCATGGAGGGCAGATTTCTTGATTAGATCAAAAACTAATCAGAAATAAAAGATAAAAGATGGAAGTAAAGAAGTAAAGATGCAGAGTCGCATGGCCCCTAATTTGAGCAAATACACTAGTAAGACGCCTCAGGGCGACAATCTACCTCGCCCTGAAGAAGCGACAAGGTCGCGCCATGTCTTGGCAATCTGGCCAGTTACCCATATACAGAGACCCCTGGTACCCATATGGAGATCCATGTACGTATATGGAGATATGCTGTGAGAGCCCAAAAATGCTTACTCAGTTATTCGTAATGTGAAAGTCCTATGACATCTGACATTATATACAATCCCTTTTATGCCCATACATGGAGATCCCTGTCTGTAGAACCAGCCACACAGATATGGGCTGTCTTGGCCATCTGTCTTGGCCATATGGATTCTGTTAGTGTGGTATGTGGCCGATGTGGCCTCCATATGGGCA
This sequence comes from Nannobrachium achirus, assembly GCF_963921795.1. Classification (NCBI taxonomy): domain Eukaryota; kingdom Metazoa; phylum Chordata; class Actinopteri; order Myctophiformes; family Myctophidae; genus Nannobrachium; species Nannobrachium achirus. Next base: position 25,888,219 of record NC_137822.1, on the reverse strand, counting down.
TTCCCATATGAAGTCCTGTTATGGGTTTAATATTGATGACATCAGGGAACTCCATATATGGGCATACAAGGGATTCTGTTAGTGTGGTTCCCCTGATATCACAGTGATGTCAGAGCATGATGTCAGAGCGGCAAACCCATAGACCGTAAAAAAGTGTACATGTCCAGATGGAGACATGATGTGCCGTTTCACATACTAAACTGCGACCTTCGGTCGCTATTAGCTTTCCCTGCTTTGCAGTGAAACCCTAATGAAAGAAGAAAAAGAAGGATCAAGTATTGTTCTAGTATCAGCTGTAGAATTGTAGGGCAATCTGTTATGAAGAGTGTCATTTTGAGTAAGCATCTGCGTTTTCTCCATTTGTCGATCCTACTGCTTCAAGAACAAACAGAACAATAAGAAAAATAATAATAAGAAAAAAGCATCTGCGTTTTCTCCATTTGTCGATCCTACTGCTTCAAGAACAAACAGAACAATAAGAAAAATAATAATAAGAAAAAAAAACAGGGGAAAAAAAACGATATGTATTGTCACTCTCCTTCTCGCTCTCATCTTCCTCTTTCTCACAGCGGGGGAATAATACGCATGAATGACAAGAATAAAAATCCTCTTCTTCAAAACAAGAAAATGATAGGATGCTGTGGCATACAAAAGCCCCATTCAGTGTGCAGTCATGTGTTTTATCATCTGGGCATAACACCTTTAAGGATATGTGGTTCTGAGAAACGGAGTGAAAGAAAGCCAGTCTACCTTTCCTTTGGGGAGTTGAGGGGCCTCCTTTCATGCACTGTAGTGATTTGGTTAGCACTGACAACAATGCTACATCAAAGGCTGGAATCAATTTTGGCACAAAGCCACATTTGAGCTTATTCCATGTAACTGTAAATTGGACCCACCATAACAAGAGGGGAGAAGGAGAGAGAGAGAAAGACATGGAGATAGATTTCTGTGTATGCAGCAGCAGTAACAAAGTACATTTACCTGAGTACTGTAATTAAGTATCTATACTTGAGTATTATGAATGATAAATGGTCCATTTAGATAGCGCCTTTATCCAAGGCGCTTTATATAGATTGTGCATTACATTCACCCATTCACACACACATTCATACACCGATGGCAGAGGAAACCAGGCAAGGCATCCAACCTGCTCACCGGGAGCAACTAGGGGTTGAGTCTTGCTCAAGGACTCTTCGACACCAACTCTGAGGGAGCCCGGGATCGAACTGGGAACCCTTTGTGTTCTAAGACGGCAACTCCACCCCTGAGCCACTACCACCCCTATTATGTAATTCAATTATTATACAATGTATACAATGTGTATGTTATATTTATATGTATCAATTATTTTACTTAAAGTTTTACTATGTAACTTTTTTTATAAAACAAATCTTAAAATTGTCCTAACTGTTAAATCGCTAAAGTTTTAGAACACCCACTCCGTTATTTTCAGCTTCTGAAGCCTTCTCTTTATATGTTTTCTATGAGCCGTGAGGGGGGGAGAATTTCGCGCCATGATGACGTAATCTGCATCATCTGTATACGTTGTGTATACGTTGCCCAATCACATCGCCGATCATGCACACATGGTACACTACCGGCCAATGCAGCGCATCTTGAAGTGGGGTCGCCATATTTGTAGTCGCCCGTGTGTCTCTTTACTCAAAAGCTAATCTCGCCTACCAGGCAGGGTGAAGTAGTCCGTTTCTCCGGAATGCCTGAACGCACAGGAACCAGGGACCCCTCTAAAGATAGCTCTCGGCGTTGTGGAGGCAGACGCGGGGGTGTGAAGGTACGAAAAACGGGCGAAAGACGCGAACGCGACCGCGGTTTGCTATATGGCTACTGACCACTAGTTGAGAATCTTACACAGTATAGCTTTAAATAACTTTCACTCATTGTCATTACTCTTACTTTTTCTCTTTCTAAAATGCCTCTGCCTCTGCAGTGGTTGCCTGTCAGATTCTGTGACCTACCCTTATTGCAGTGAGGGCAGGCCACAGAATCTGACTGTTATAACACAGCACCACGTCCGCGAACTAAACTATTATTTTGTAGTGAATTTCCCTGCTATGCCAGGACTTGGGATGCCAGAAAAGAAGGGAGAACGAAAAGGGGAAGCTGGCAAGTGCTTTGGACCCAAATAGAACTGAAACAACCAACTTTCTTTTTAGTCAACAACACATAATTGTGCTCCACAATGAAGAGGCTTAATAACCTGGCATAGTTTGCTATGGAGTATGAACGGGTTAAACAGGACTTCAAATACATTATAAAGAAAAGTTACATCCAGAAAGAGATGGCTTTATAAGAGAACGAGAGGAAGACAAGTGCTTGTGTGTGTGTGTGTGTGTGTGTGTGTGTGTGTGTGTGTGTGTGTGTGTGTGTGTGTGTGTGTGTGTGTGTGTGCGTGCGTGCGTGCGTGCGTGCGTGCGTGCGTGTGTAACTTGTAGTTGCGCAATATTTAGGAGTAGGCCTTTCTATAATATACTTTGACTACATGGGTTTGAGTACTTTGTCCACCAGTATGCAAGTAGAGAACAACTATAACTTAACTTCAGGGGCCTTTCAAGAACACCTGGACAAGCAATTGCTACCAGCCACAAGACCAAAAGGATTCTCAGGACTCTTAGTTGAGGAAATATACTGTAGGTGATCCATCTGTGTGTCGTACTGCTCCGGCGGTCTGGAGGCTACCTGAACAGCATCAGCAGGACACTGACCCTAACAGAAGGCTTTCATACGGGGCTGTTAAGGGCTAGTGGCCCCTTGGCCTGAGAAGCAGGAAACTCAGAAGTCAGAGAGCCAACACAGGGGGCCCAAACCTGGCGGTCCTGGGCACAAATTTACATTTACATTTACAATGACACACACGCATGCACCTAGAGGTTAAAGGAACTCCTGGACAATGACACCGCATGGTAAATGACTGTACACAGACTGCCATTGACTATTTTTTTCCAATGCATTATGGTTAACCCTGTTCTGACATTTACATACCGAACTCTACTTTAATCTCATGAATATGGATTATCTGGTTTCCCCAAAGCGGTCTGAGGCTATAAAACAAATGGCTATACTTGTGATGTTAATTAAGCAGCAGACCTTTGGCGCAAACTACAATTACAGCAACGTGTCCTGGTGGGAAGTGTCTGTCTGCCGACATCTGTCAGTTTGTAGATAAAAGAAAGTATAGCAGAGTCAGGAATGAAAGGGGGAAAATATTATACAGAGATGCTTTGCTCAAGGAGAGGAAAATGGATTTCCATAAACAAAGCGAATAATGTATCACCTTGCCCATGGAGATAATTTTTTACCAAAACCTGCTTAATAAACATTGGGCAAAATTATTTAAAATATTTCCCCATCTGCATTGCATGTTTCGTCGTAACGGGAGTTAAGTGAGTGTGATGCAACTACAGCAGGGGGTCCGGGACCCCTAGGGGGTCCTCAGAGTTACTACAGGGGGTCCTCCAAATCTTAGTGTGATAGGAACTTGTTTTTGCCCCTTTTTTATTAACCACTTGAACCCTAGCGTCTATATTCTGAGAACTTTAGCCAAAAATAGCATATCTACAAAGCTACAGAGCTTGCAGATCGGCTATTTTCGGCAAAGAGCTTTGGTGTAGAGGGGAAAAAGAGCAGATTAAGTACATAGTGAAAGGTCAAGTTATTGACGGTTTAAGTGGTTAAAGTTATACCATGTAACTTTTTTTATAAAACAAATCTTAAAATTGTCCTAACTGTTAAATCGCTAAAGTTTTAGAACGCCCACTCCGTTATTTTCAGCTTCTGAAGCCTTCTCTTTATATGTTTTCTTCTTAGCAGTGACAGGGGCGGGATTTCGCGGCAAAATGACGTAATCTGCATCATCTGTATACGTTGTGTATACGTTGACCAATCACATCGCAGATCATACACACATGATACACTACCGGCCAATCACAGCTTATCTGCTCTGGTCTTCAGGAAGCGCCTCCGCTCAGCTACAGTGTTTACCATGGTGAAGGATTTTAACCTCTTAATCCCCAAATCCTGGCCAGAAAATTACATTCTACCATGCGTTCTACCCCTCCACGGATTACTATCGGTCGCGGTGGTTTGCGGCGCCGCTCCGGTGGTCCACGGCGGTGGTCCGCGACGACTCCGGCCGAAAAACGGCCGAAAAAAGCAATACCGCTACTGACCACTAGTTTAGCAACTTACACAGTATAACTTTAAATATCTGAAAACACACATTAACATGAAGTTTATTTCACATTTCCTATGGGCGGTAACATGGGGGATTCCATTTTTATGCCGTTACTTAATGTTTTTTCTACTTCACTCAGCTTGTCTCTTCAGCTGTTCAAGTGAGGAAGAACTGAGGAGTGTTTCCCTGGGGCACTTGATTCAAGAACAGAGACAAGTGTCCACTGGCCTCCAAAGGGAATACACTATTGATTCTGAACTCTCTCCAGTTTGTCACTCGCCTGAAAACCTATAATTCTCATCTTAAAAGGTGGATCAGAGGACGATTCTAACGCATGAAGGCCATTCTTTCCTTGGGTGTAACGTTCACATTACAGTATTAACCACTTCAACCCTATTTTTCTGACTACACATTAGCGCATTAACGAAAAAGTCGACTTCATTACACAAGTCGACTCCCACCAGAGAAAGTCGAAAGTCGAAGTTGAAAAAAAAAATCCTTTGTATTTTTTTCTATCATTATTTTTGCTCCATGTGTGCGTCTGTACAGCATTCAGACAGTAGGATTGCTTATTGCCAAGTACGGAATGATCCAATATTACAGTGCTACATTACATTTGGTATAACATGGTTCTATTGTGAAAATAGCAGATCTACATTGTGAGCATGTAGATCGGCTATTTTCACAATTTCTGCCTCTATATATTTGACAATTTGGACATGTTTAATTTGTCATTTTAGAGGTATTAAAAAGTCCTTAAATTGGCACTTTGGAAATGTGAATATACCCTCTATATGCTTAAACTTTATGTTGGTTTGTTTACAGAAAACGACGTTGCACATTAAGTTAATCATCTGGGGACCCCTCAAAATAATTGGGGGGGTCGTGTGTGATGTGATGACGTCATCAAACGATAAAGTCGACTTCAACTCAACTTTTTACTGAGTCGAGTCGACTTGCAAAAATCACAAGTCGTTAATGCCCTGCTACACATACGTCATGTTCTGGTATGAGCGAATAGGAGAAGCGGATCAACGGCACGCGATTCTCTTGTTTGGCACGGCAAAAACTAGGAAGTGTGTCTCAAACAACATATTGATTAGCCTGGCAATTAAGCCAGCCTCATACTATGCATTCACTCACTCTTTCCTTCCCACAATATGAGTCTGGACTTTGGCCTATAGGCAGCTTGAAAAGTGGGTGGGAGAACTTGCCTTGACGGACATACATCTCTAACCAATCAACGTAGCAAAACAGCTGACGTCATCACAGTGCAGCCAGTCGAAAAAACGGCAAACACATCTCTCCGGCGCATACTCCTGTTCCTTTTTAATTGTTGTGATTGATTCCAACTCTGAAATAACTTCACTGTCTTATTGCTTGTTTTATCGTTTCAGCGTTAACTGTTACACTTGTTGCATCGAGGGCAGCCATTGTTGTTTTGAAGATCCCGCAGCATGTGTTCTATCTACACATGACCAATCAGGGGAAGCTTTTCACTTGTTTTGCGGACAGCAGTTGAAACGCAGTCACTGATTGGCCCCGATCAGTTTCTGATGTCTCATACTCGGTGCCTATAGGCCGAACTCCAGACCTGATACTGGGGAAGGAATGAGTGCAGTATCAGGCTATATATTATTGGCAGAATCGCGTAAAGTTTAGAATCATTTGACGGTCTCTCTTGGCGTTTTCATTCTTCACTATACTGGTGTTTGTTGCAATTATACCTGCACAACAATACTTCACCATCTGTTGCACTAGGACGAAATAAACCCATAAAAGTGTAAGTTCCCTAAAGCAATTCCAATGGAGAAAGCTGTGTGTTGTACACCCGGAGATGCAATGGCGAATTCGGCCAATCCCCGAAGTACCTGTATGTACTGTATATCTGAAAGAATATGGCTCAGCTGAGTCCCTCAGCTGGGCTCTAGTGTATTTTCAGTTTTCTGAATAAACTTTCTTTTGCTGAAAAACTGCTATTTTCTGCACAAGCTTTCCCCGCAAAACGGATGCTGGGGTTTGAGTTCCCTACTGCTCCTAATGGATGGCTTAAATGCAAAGGACAATGGACAATTGGACATGATGTGCAAATGTGCAATGACAAATATCCCCCCTCCCCACCCCCCTCCACCTCCACCACCACCCATGAAAAAGAAAGGTACTGTACAGCAAACATGATCACACATGACATTACACCTACAGTAATGCAGTTCAGTCGCTTCCAAATGAGCTGGCTAACCTATGTGTGTAATGAGGTCATTTTGTCAAGTATAGTCATTAGAATACCATGATTTATATATTAGGATCAGGTACTGTGTGTGTGCGTGCGTGCGTGTGTGTGTGTGTGTGCGTGCGTGCGTGCGTGCGTGCGTGCGTGCGTGCGTGCGTGCGTGCGTGCGTGCGTGCGTGCGCGCGTGCGTGCGCGCGTGCGTGCGTATGTGCATGTGTGGGAGTGTACTGCATGTGTGTGTGTGTGTGTGCAAGCCAATGTACTGTATAATGTATAGACACAGACGCACATTTTCACGTGCATATTATCCATGTGAAAATGTGCATCTGCGTCTGTGATTGTATACGTGTGTGTGTGTGTGTGTGTGTGTGTGTGTGTCTGTGTGCATGTATGTGTGTGCGTGCGTGCGTGCGTGCGTGTATGTGTGTGCGTGCGTGCATGTTTTGACGCATCCCAGGGGAGTCCCGGCTCCTCTCTAATGAGTTTCAATATCTCGGGTCTAATATCTGTCTCTTCTCTCCTATGACACTAATGAGATCCCATAGAAGCTACCAGAACACGGCCTTCTCCGCACTCATCCTGCCGCACGTTACTGCTGAATAGCAGAACTGAGATGGAACAGAACTTGGTAGTTTGAAGAAGATTATTATAAGTGAGTTATGCAGCCTGTGGGGCCATGAGGACGCCTGTGGGGGCAGGGGGGGGGGGGGGGGGGAGAAAGAGGGAAAAAGAAAAATAGATGAGAGAAGGATGAGAAAGGAAGGGATAGGTACAGAGGGAGAGTATAAATTAAGCCAGGGGTCTTCAACGTTTTCAGGCCAAGGAACCCTTAGTCGAGAGAGAGATGAAGCAGGGACCCCCCCACAACCCATAGATACCATACAGTATAGTTTCGGATTTCGGATTCATGTTAAAGTGTGTTTTCAGATATTTAACTCAATACTTGATAAACTTGACCTTTCATTATGTACTAAGTCTGCACTTTTTACTCTCTACACAAAACATTGTTGCTGCTATTTTTGGCTAAAGTTCTCAGAATATGGACACTAGGGTTCAAGTTGTTAATATAGAAAAGGAGAAAAAAAAAGCTTCTATCACACAAAGATTTGGAGAAAGAACCATGCCTGTGGTTTGGCATGTTTAGCCCATTGACTACAACTCCCAACATAATTTTACAGTACTTTTTTACCCAAACATACAGACCATCATCCAAAACCTACTGTGGTAGAGGAAGCCACTGCATTTAATTCATTGCAGTATAGTATGAAAATCTACTTGCAGAGACTTGCTCTGATCATTAATGTATAAGGAGAAAATGTAAATAAAAGCTAAATCTAAAAATATAGCCATTGATGGTGGGGGGAAAAAAACATCTGTTTATGTACGATCTACAGTATAGACAAAGACTGTGAATAGACAATAGACAACGTATTGACTCCATTATGTTAATTTAAGTCATCATGGAATGTTCAACCATGAAACAAGAACACGGAGAGATCAACTACAAAGACGCCTCACGGAGCCCTGCAGAAACAGTTATTTATACATTTATAACACTCATAAAACACTTATCACTCGCGCCACAGTACTGTAATCTTTTTTCACACTTCACATTGTCTGGGACTTTCGGGGCGACTCTCTTTCCAGCGCTGCCAGGTTTCATCCATGTGGAATGGGATGTGTTTATAGAGCGATAAACACCGACATGTGACAGACAGATAACGAAAGAGATCATAAAATGAAACCATGTCAGAAGGTAGATGAAATGTAGAATAACCAATTTATGTGCCATGGAGATTTCCCCCAGGATCTATCAAAGCCTCCACATCAGCCCCTGTTCCTGTCAGTACAGATTAGGTAGCTCTCAGTAGTCTCAGAGAGAGGGGTGGGGGGTCTAAATGGGAGCAGATATAATGAAACAGTGCACATAAAAAAAAAAAATCTGTGTTAATTTACAAATGGATACATTATCACTGAAGATTTTAACACTGCTGTTCTTCTCCCAAATTGTCTTTTAGCTCTTTGCGTCTACTTTATTGTTCCCTGCAAACACCCCATGCCACCTTTGATTTTCGTGTTGTTTTGCTGAACATCTCTCTCCCTCTCCCCTGCTCTCTAATGCACCCTCTTTCTGCTTTCTTAACTCAAACCTGTCCTCTTCCGAGTTCCCGGGCTGATGTATTTTCTCTCGTTTTCTACGCTGCATCTTTCTTATATTCCTCTCAAACGGTGTGTGAAATGAGAGGATTTGCCGCTGCTGCACGAAACAGATGTGGCTCTACACACTGGCCAATAAAAAGACGTCCGCTTTCACCCTGTGGCCTATCATACAGAAAACCAGTTAGAGCCTAAAGAGCAGCCAAGGAAATATAGTTATCCCCAGGAAATAGGAGATATTAACACGGCACACAGCTGTACAGTGGATTCATCATTTTATGAGTCCAATCCAAGTCAGGTCATTTGATTCTCATATAACCAGAGTCACAAGTTGCACTCCTAGTGCTGGAGAGGATGGGATCCAAAAACTGTATGTCTTACAAGCAGCACAAACCTTACCATACAGTAGGCTTACCATAGGAATTTTATGATTCTAGTAATTTTATGTAAATGTGTGATTTGTCCAATAACCAAAGATCCCTTTACGTAACAGTCAAGCCAACAAAGTGCAGCAATTTTTCCTATTACTGAAACCATTTATGCTATATAGATGTATTGTTCGCCCTCTGTAATAGGCTCATTATCAGAGAGAAACAGAAGATGAATTATGAATTGTTACAACCCTGATGTCGTATGGACATGGCATGTACTGTATGGGTGAATGTGCTTTGATCTGTTCCACGTCGTTGTCGTGGAATTCTTTCTCTGCTGGTGAATTGCATTGTTACATACCTTACTGTAAGGCATTTCTGGTGTTTATGGTCAAAGTGGAATGCGGCAGAGACGGATGTCATACCAGTAGTTTTTAGACAGATACTGGATGCATAAATGGAAGAGCTATCTGCATATATCAACATGGATATGCTATCTAAGTAAACATCATGTTTCTCAATATCACATTTTTTCAGTTGCTAGAGAACAGGACCAGCATTGTCGTAGACAACTCAGCTTGCCTTGGTCTTAACAGCCACAGAAGTAGCAAGGCCCTACATCACTAACAACAAATCACACATCATGCTTGTGCATTGGTTCTCAAAGTGGGATCCAGGGACCCCCAGGGGTCCTTGAGGGAGTTCCAGGGGGTCCCCAGCTAAATGATAGTTAGGAACCAAATGGACCCTTATGAATCAGTAACTCAGAGAGAGTGTACAAATAGAACAAATCATAGTCTAATGCATGCAGGGATACTCAAATAGCGGGACCTGTGGGCCACATTACAAAAATGGCAAGGGGCCAGGGGCCAGGGGCCAGTTGAATTTTTGCATGAGATGGTAAAATGAAAAGCGCATCCGTCCATTTTGGGTTAATGTGAGGGTTCTCTGCATCAACCTTGTGCTTGCTGAGGCTCATCTTTGCTGCTGCTCTGAATGAGTGCACACAGTTTCCCCATCCTGGATGATTATTCATGTAATTGCGACCGTAAGGTCGCAGTTTAGTATGAAAACCTCCACCGGCCGTCCGTCGGTCACACGTGCGGTCGACCGCACGTCACACGTGCGGTCGACGTGTGATGAGGTCACGATGAGTCATCTATGCCCAAATATAGATTTCTAGGTCAGATGGCCCATAGAGTTTGTGATGTCAAACCTAGCAACCCAATATAAACAAACCTGATGTCAGACCTGAAGTATCCTTTTATACCCATATATGGAGATACAGAGATCTCCATATATGGGCATATTAGAAAGCCCATATATGGGCATATACGGATGACATCAGGGATATCCATATATGGGCATAAAAGGGACAAGGGCTTACAGTTAAGAGATCTCCATATATGGGCATATCAGAAAGCCCATATATGTTCATATACTGATGACATCAGGAATATCCATATATGGGCATAAAAGGGACAAGGACTTACAGTTAAGAGATCTCCATATATGGGCATAAAGGGACAAGGACTGTTACAGTAGATATAGAGATGTCCATATATGGGCATAAATGAACAAGGACTGACAAACACTGAGATCTCCATATAACCTATGGGAATATAAGGGACGAGGACTGTCAGCTTGTAGACCTATTTTCTAAATATTGTTGTACATTAAAAACTTGAAATGGGTCGTTCTGCATAGTACTTGGGATTTGTTGATGTAAATGTTCACATAGAGTGTAATAATTGGTAAAACAAACTTTTGGCCTATTTGTGGAGATAAGCGACCAACGGTCGCTTATCTCCCGATTAGGGAGTCTTACTGGTAGTAATGTAAATAGGTTAAAGATAAGATAACTTAATTCTGTCCAAGGAAAAAAAAATATATATATATTGATTGATTGACTGACTGACTGATTGATTGATTGATTGATTGATTGATTGATTGATTGATTGATTGATTGATTGATTGGTGGGCCAGTCAAAATTGTGCCACAGGCCGGAACTGGCCCGCAGGCCTGAGTTTGTGTATCACTGGTCTAATGCATGTCTAACTGGTGGTTCTTGAGATTAAAATGGTTGGGAATCACTGCTACAGCTGTAAAAATCTTCTTTTACGGTGGTCCCTGGCATATCTTTTCAAATGGGGGTCCGTGGGCTGTAATTTCAGTTTTTGGGTCTAGAGCTAAAAAGTTTGGGAACCACTGATCTAGAACTCAGGAGGCCTGGCCACCATCAAGAAAGATCAATATCTATAACACCAAGGTGAAGTCAGAGTCTCTAGAGTCTACAGTGCAGTGCAGAGATAATAGAGGACCAGTGTGACCACTACAAAGAACATTAAAACATTCATCAACACCAGTCACATCAGTCATCCCTGCAAAATAATAAATATGTGCAGACCCAGCCGAGTGCTCCAGTATTTTATTTGGGTAGTCCCTCCCGAATGCCCAGGTATATTTCTTTCTTATGCATCAACACCTGTCTTGTGGTGTTCTTTTATTCTGTAGTGACAGTTTTGTGTGTTTTCTAGTTTCTTTGTTCTAGTCAGATTTGACTTTACAGTTGTGTTTCTATATTTTGTATTTTGGTCATCCTGTTTTCATTTTTAGCTGTTACCTGTCTTGTCTCTCATATGTAAGTACTGTACTATTGTACCCTGCGTGTAAGAGAAATATCCACTTCAAATACTGCCTGCATTGTCCTACTTGAAACCCATTGACATATTTGTAACAAATCCTCAAGATCTGCAGGCCTAACACCTCCAGCAACAAAGAACTGTGGCAACATTCTAAGCAACAGCCAGCACAGGAAGAGATACTCCAACAGCAATGGAGATGGATACGTCATATTCTTTTAAAACCAGCCATGAACACCAGACGACATTCATTCAAGTGGAACACCAAAGGGAAAAGAAAGAAACGAAGACCACAGAAGTGAGTGAGTGAGTGAGTGAGTGAGTGAGTGAGTGAGTGAGTGAGTGAGTGAGTTAGTTTTTACCTTCTGCCTTAATGCAAACGTGGAGGGATTCTCTGTAAAATCATGGTGCATGGTAAAAGACACTGATATATCCATATTTGAGTAGTCAGCGGCTGAAAAAGCCCCATATTTTCAGACAATTTATTTTAAAAATGTTGTTCTGTTTTCTCAGAAATGTCATGTTTACCATTAAACCGTGTCTCATCCCAGCGGATAGTGGGGTTACCTATAAGGATAGGCAACCCCCCGGTCCTCCATCTCCTTATTGATGTCTATACTGTGCGAGGGATTGTAAAATCCTCCAGAGGTCTATGGCTCACAGCTTCTAATCCTGGACTATCAGATCAACTCAATTTGACGTCCTAATCTCCCCACTGGCTCTAATGAGGTGTAAAGCAACCTCCTCCATCAGAAATGCCACTCTATGACACCCAATGACCTCATTCTCCTATATAGGTACTCATCAGCTCCCAGACAGATATGGAGGGGGATTGGATTAAGATGTATATGGCTGTGCTGCACTGCTCATAACTCAGTGCGGCTGCCTTTTTGATACCACTAAATCCTGTGATGTGTGTGATTGCTGGCTTGGTGTGCTGCAGGAAAGCTTTCTGTGTTGAAAGCTTTTTTATTTGCTTTTCTTTTTTTTCTCCATGTTTCTTTGGCCTTTGGTCTGCCTCTCGCCTACTGCATTCATTTCCCCAATCTGTGTTTCCTGGTTTCAGTCAATCCATGGCTGAATGTACCATTACCTTGTGGGAGCAGAGGAAATTTGCCATGTAATCACCTGTGCCTACATCCCATTTCTCTTCTCCCCAGCCTCCCTTAAAGAAACAGATGCGACAAATACTTTATGTCGTTTTTTAACCTCTCCATACAAGGTGCAACGTGGAACATTAAAAGAGCTGAAATAGGGTTTTCTCTCCCCCTGCTCATGGGTCTAGTATTGCTCAAAATAAGGCAAGCATCAAACTGATTTCCGTGGTTAGCTTGTATCGGCCTAGTTCAACTGACTCTGGGCTGAATGCCGGGCTTGAATATAATAATCAGATTCATGGAACCTCTATCAGGCTTACCCGTGTGGTCGGTACTACAAAGTACCAACCACGAAGAATTCCTGACAAGGCTCCCACTTGGACAGAGATGTACACTATTCTTCTCATGCTACTTTCCAGAACCTCAGATGTGTAATGTCTGATAGACGCATGTTGTCATCCCTGGAGGAAACCCATGGACTGCTCTATTGCATTCTGATATTACCTTCGAATTCTTTGGTGTCAAGTTCTAAAACAGTTCCTCACTCTGGAGTCAAAGACACGACGTGTGACCCACAAACTCCCGGCTCCCCCCAGAAGAAGTAGTGGGATTTTCAAAACAACTCATAATCGAACAAGTGGAGCAGCAGTAAGTAAAGGGAGATAAGAAGAGGAAATGGGAAGAAGAAAGTCTATGAGGTCAACTACTGGTGTTTCTTTATTTCTGAGATGAACACTCTCTGGTTAGACGTTTCAAGAGCATCATCTAGAGCTAATACACAGGATCTAATTAATACACAGGCATTTGAATGCAACATTACCATACATCCACCAATACAATTTAATCTCACACACACACGCACGCACACGCACGCACGCACACAGTCCAGTGAATCAAGTCGGTATGTCTGGACAAGGTTAATAAGAGTGCTGACCCCCATTATGACCCCTTGCTGACCTGGATCCTAACCTCTGATTCTCCACCTCATTAATCTGCCAATAGCACACAACCCTGCATGCCCTCTTCCCTCCCTGGATGAGGGAGTACGTACATAGAGTACAGTACATAACACACATTCAGAGGTTTACTTTGGGACAAAAGCCGGTAAATATAAATCCCACCGGACACCCGGGTCGGTAAAAAAGAAAATACAGCAATTTATTATTATCACTGCAAATCAGACACATTTCAAATCCTCTGCTCCACCCGGCAGCACTCCGCTCCTCTCCTCTCCTCTCCTTTCCTCTCTCCCTCCCTCCCTCACTTTATCTCTCTCTCGATCGATCTCTGTGTGTCTTCTCTATCTCTCTCTCCAGTCACAGGAAAGGGTGATACAAAGGAAGATGGAGAGATTGGCACACACGGACCTGTTCTGAAATATTTGATTAGAACAAGGTCAGATGCAAGCCATGCAACGCCAAGTTGCCCTATACCACAAATCAACCACAACACCGCGCATGCATTTGAAGACAAAGCATCCAACAGAGATGCCTAAAGATCCTTCAGAACAGCTGTCCATTACTAGCATCACTGCAAGGTTGCGCCACGCGCAGGTGAAACCACAACATCCATCACAAAGATGGATACATGTACATGGAGTACACAGTTCCATCCCATAAAACTGCAAAGCAAATGGGCTCCATATGCACAGCAGCCATAATGGAAAGAAATTGGGCCTCTTCCTTACTTCCTTCACAGGTAATACCAATTATACCAGTAAGACTCCCTAATCGGGAGATAAGCGACCGTTGGTCGCTTATCTCCACAAATAGGCCAAAAGTTTGTTTTACCAATTATCAAGACATACGGGCAGTTGACAGTTTGCCATGGTTACTCATTGAAGTTGAATCTCCATATATGGAGATACCTACGCATCACACTAAGTCTGACCTCACCAGCCCATATTTGGGCATGAGCAACTTATGTCTCCATATATGGAGATATGATGACATCACACAGTCCTCAGCCGATGATGTGGCGTGATGTCATACAATACACAAACAAGCCCTACAGTATAAAGGGGCAATTCTTGCCAGGAAAGAAGCATTTCTTCGACTCAGACCTTATCGCCAGGGTTGGCTTATAGCAGCTGTCGGTAGGACCATATATGGATTCTGTTAGTGTGGATCTCCTAACAGGGCATCATCTGGGATACAATCCCTTTTATGCCCATATATGGAGATCCCTAACAGAATCCCTTTCATGCCCATATATGGAGATCCCTAACAGAATCCCTTTTATGCCCATATATGGAGATCCCTAACAGCATCCCTTTTATGCCCATATATGGAGATCACTAACAGCTAACAGAATCCCTTTTATGCCCATATATGGAGATCCCTAACAGAATCCCTTTTATGCCCATATATGGAGATCCCTAACAGAATCCCTTTTATGCCCATATATGGAGATCCCTAACAGAATCCCTTTTATGCCCATATATGGAGATCCCTAACATAATCCCTTTTATGCCTATATATGGAGATCCCTAACAGAATCCCTTTTATGCCCATATATGGAGATCCCTAACAGAATCCCTTGTATGCCCATATATGGAGATCCCTAACAGAATCCCTTTTATGCCCATATATGGAGATCCCTAACAGAATCCCTTTTATGCCCATATATTATGGAGAAATCCCTGCTCTGAGTATCTGACATCAGTGTGATGTCACCTGTTTATGCCCATATATGGAGATCCCTGCTCTGCGTATCTGGTTGCTATGGTAAACAGTTGGTTGCTAGGGTAAAAAAACATGGTTGCTATGGTAAACAGTTGGTTGCTAGGGTAAACAGTTGGTTGCTAGGGTAAAACCATGGTTGCTAAGGTGGTTGCTAACGTACACTAACAAACCAGCAACAACAGACTGTTGCCACAGCAACGTACACAAAGGTTTGTGTACACATGTGGTGTGATGTCATACTGATGCGGAGATATGAGCAGGGCAAAGGTGTGACGTGTGACGTGTGACCGACGGACGGACGGACGGACGGACGGCCGGTGGAGGTTTTCATAGTAAACTGCTCCCTGATGGTCGCAACTAATTAATTAGAGTCAGGGTGCTGATATTGTGCATGTTGGCTCACTGGAAACACTCTGCTTCACCAGTGGCTCTCAAAGGGGCCTTTTCCACCGGCAAAGAACCGGTTCTTGTTCTTTCTCCCGCCTATGGGATGAACCAGAGGTGTGCTTTTTTTTTCACTGAGAAGTGAGAACCGGAGTTGGTTCCGAACCGTAAAAGTTGGTTCGGAACCGGAACCACAAAATCCTTGGTTTTTCCAGTGAACCACCATCTGACCTGGGGGACAATGGCTCTGGTTCAATCTGGTGGAATCGCAAGCCGGTTCTTGGAACCTTGGTTCATTCTTACGAACCGGCTTGCGTTTCCACCAGAATGAGCCATGATTGAACCAGAGGAACCAAGGATTGTGTGGTTCCCGTTCGGAACCAACTTTTACGGTTCGGAACTAACTTGGTGGAAAAGCTCACCTCTGGTTCATCCCATAGGGGTGTATAACTCTGTAACTTGCTTCCATCATCATCATCATCATTTATTTAACTCACGACCATGATCACATGGAGCACAGATTATATACCGTACATGAATAGTATACAATACATAACAAACATTACAATAATATTCATACAGACGTAGTATGTATCATTTGTACACTCAGAGTTATCGTAGTCCTTGAAATGTAAAAGCACTCACCACAGACTAGTATGCCATGACCTGTTGAGGAGCCTATATTTTGATTTATTGTCAGCAATCAACGTTATGAAGGATTAATTTGAAGAGCCTATTTTTGTGCCGTATACCGTTTGATTGCTCATTACTCTGTAGAAAATAAAAACATTCTAATGAAATAAAATCTAATAGCATGATGCATTATTTTGTTCAGAAATCATTATGCATGCAGCCAAACAAAAAATGCATGATTGTACTGTAATGAAGCTAATTAATCCGCTTGCGCAAGATGAAGCTGTTAGGCTGCATTCAAGTTTTATATTTTACTCCTTTTATGTTCAAATAGTTTTCCAAAATATAATGCTGTAACTGTTGTTAGGCTACATATGCACCTGCTTGTTGTTTTTAAAATATATACCAGTAAGACTCCCTAATCGGGAGATAAGCGACCGTTGGTCGCTTATCTCCACAAATAGGCCAAAAGTTTGTTTTACCAATTATCAAGACATACGGGCAGTTGACAGTTTGCCATGGTTACTCATTGAAGTTGAATCTCCATATATGGAGACATAAGTTGCTCATACCATAGCAACCATGTTTTTTACAGGGCCTGGGATTGATGACATCAGAAATCTCCATATATGGGCATGAAAGGGATTTTGTTTCTGGAAATATGTCTGTGGGGTGCCACATTTGGAATAAAACACTTACATCACACATCTGGATATCCATACAGCCCATCTAGTTTGCCTGTGTCCATTTATGCCCATATATCTGATGACATTGGGACAATGATCTCCATATATGGGTATAAAACTTATGTTAATTAGTAAAGCCTGGGGATCTCCATGGGCATGAGGGGTACCCTAAAAGGGCATCATCTGGGAATAGCAAATATAGTTATCCTAGAAAGTGAAAATCTTACATCAAAGGCCATAACTACCTACCTACCACCATACTGCATTCCTCATTAAACTACCTACCAGTAAGATGCCTATAGGGAGAAAAGCAAAGGGCGAGGTTGCACCATTTCTTGGTCTTCTGGCCAGTGATGTATATCGGACCATTTAACCATATATGGAGACATCTGGTACCCAAAGATATTCACAGATATGGGCTTAATATTGATGACATAAGGGATCTCCATATATGGGCGTAAAAGGGATTTGGTTCCCCTGGCATCACAGGGATCTCCATATATGGGCATAAAATGGATTTGGTTACCCTGGCAACACGGGGATCTCCATATCTCCATATATGGGCATAAAAGGGATTTGGTTCCCCTGGCATCACAGGGATCTCCATATATGGGCATAAAAGGGATTTGGTTCCCCTGACATTACAGTGATGTCAGTGGCTGGTTCTACAGAGGGGATCTCCATTTATGGGCATAAAAGGGAATGTATGTATGATGATGTCAGATATCATAGACGTCATAGGACTTTCACATAACGAATAACTGAGTAAGCATGTAAACCCGTAAAATCTATATTTGGGCATGGCTGATTTATGACCTCATCATGATGACACGAGCAAACACAGCTGAATTGTATAAATGATCAGTGCAGAAACCAACAGAAGTATTTGACCAAGACTCTTCGATTTAAACATCAACAAAGGTGTGACGTTTGTTGATGGTCACAAAGGTGTGACGGACGGACGGACGGAGGGATGGACGGACGGACGGACGGCCGGTGGAGGTTTTCATAGTAAACTGCTCCCTGACGGTCGCAATTATATATGTTATATCAAAACTGTAATCATGCTGGACATGGCCGGCATGTTAAATTCCTAATGTGACCTACGGTATGATGCATGCACGCACGCACACACACACACACACACACACACACACACACACACACACACACACACACACACACACACACACACACACACACACACACACACACACACACACACACACACACACACACACGTCATCAGGCTGGCCTTGGACTTTTGCTTTCCTCATGGATTATACGAGTAAAAGCAACTTTTTTGTGGACTATGGGGTTGAACTTGACACTTGTTGATACGCACTGATACTCCTCTTGCAACCTCCCAGGAAGTTCCTGCAGGAACGCATGTGTGTCACTTAACCATTCTTTTTTATAATTTGGCTATTCAAAAATAGAAGATATACAAGCTCATAGCGTGGCACCGAGTATGAGCTTGAGCTTGAGCTATGGGGCGTCTATATCTGCTATTAAATAAAAATAAATAAAAATAACATTTGTGCAAATCTTTGAATAAATATTATTTTAAAGCGAACATTTTTTACTTATATTTGCTTCTGGGGGGAATAACATATTTTGCAATGGGGGTCAGTGGCCACAATCAAAAACGGTGGAGCTTGCACAAAAATGAATCTGTGATATAATCAAAGTCCCCATTCATTACTGTAACAAAAAGAAAGAAAATGCTCTTGATTGTACATCTTCATATTGAAGCCTAGCTGGGCCCTTGATGTAACTACCATCTTATAAATCCCTTGATAAACACTAGCAATCTAGCAGAAGTACTAAATATAGCTCAAAGTTTGTTCTGAAGCATGTGTGTGTGGGTGGGTTGGGGGGGGGGGGGTCTACAACATCAGTAGATTATTTAATAAGATGAAGTGGATCACAGAGTCTAAGCAAAGGTTCCCACAGCCAATAGGGCTGCGTTATCAACACGACCAGGCTCCATGGCCAAGCTCCATGTTGTCTATGGGCAACTCCCTGCAAGCACTAGTTGGCTTGTACTGTAGTTGCTGATAAAAAGTCAGATTGGCAAGGCAAGGCAATTGTATTTGTACAGCACATTTCAACAACAAGGCAAATGTGCTTTACACAGAACATCAAGCAAAGGAAACACTATTATACAATGACAGGAGGATGCATAAAACAAAAGAAGTAAAAAAAAAAAAAAAAGATACAATTACAGTGCAGAAGAGATAAAAAAAAATAAAAGTAACTCAATCAAAGTCAGCTGCAAACAGAAAGGTATTTAGTTCAGTTTGTTTTAAAATAAATGAGATACCTGCAGTTTTCTGGGAGTGTGTTCCAGATAGGTGGTGCATAAAAGCTAGATTGTGGAAATAGCTTTGACCATGATGAAGAGAAGAGAAGAGAAGAGAAGAGAAGAGAAGAGAAGAGAAGAGAAGAGAAGAGAAGAGAAGAGAAGAGAAGAGAAGAGAAGAGAAGAGGAAGAACAGTAAATGCCTTTCAAAATATATTTCAAAGTATGTTATTCACATGAACCCTAGAGCCCCTGTTCTGGGGCATTCGACATAGTAAGTACACTAAATAGTGGGCCCCTAAGCCACTGGAAAAGTGGCTTGTATTTTATGTTTTTAAACCTTGAAAAATGTGTTATCAGACTTATCACTGTTGGTGGAATTCATAATCACGTTACTACATTGGTTTCCAGTGATCCAGAGCACGATGGACGTGCAGTCAACAGTGCTAAAGTGGCTAAGGTGAAAGGGCAGACAGAGGAACAGGCAGTGTGTAGGCTAACTTTGAGTATGGGTGGATGCAATACAAATCACTCCTAGAGATTAAATACATTTATTTTCATTACGTTTTGTGTGCCAATTTAAGGGATTTCCATTAATGACGACAGCTCTGACGGGTAGATAAATCAGGCGTCTATATTTTGATCATATCAGGGTTATGGGGCTGCTTCCATTATAGGACCTTTATTAAGGCCGGGAACGCCATGCAACACACGTCTAGTATTCATATGCCACTCGTGCAAATTAAATAACACGTGATCAATATCACACATCCATCTAACGATTGCATAGCTCCCTGCCTTGGAACACTGGTGAAATCTCTTTTAATGTGAGGGAGGCCACGATGAAAGACGATTTCACATGCATTTACTGCTGCTACATGTAAGTGCAAAAAAAAAAAGGAAAACAGTATGGATGATGACTTAAAAGGTTTGTGAACTGAACATGTAATCTTTTTCATCATACTACCTGGGAAGGTAATTGCTTCTTTCGGCCCTATCTAGCACTTATTTACTTTCCAAAAGCATTTCCAAGGACATGCTGGAAATGGCCAACACAAACAGTGCAGTTACAGTATAGTCACAGCATCGCATGCATACACAGAATGACTCACACACGCACACGTACGTACGCACGCACGCACGCGCGCGCACGCACGCACGCACGCACGCACGCACGCACGCACGCACGCACGCACGCACGCACGCACGCACACACACACACACACACACACACACACATATTTGAAATGTTTATTTACGGTATGTCCACATAAGCAAAAGCACAAGAATGCCTCGTACAAAGGACATAAACAGTATCAGTGCAGTCAGATAATTAGGGAAAAGGCCAGTTACAAAGTGCATGTAGGGCAGAACATTGTTGGCATAGGTGTCAAAGAACAATCATGGGGAAAGATAACAACGCCTCCTCCAAATGGAGAGACTTCCTATCATAGTTAATACAGAGCAGTACCTTGCTAACTGTTTGGCCCTCCTTTTGGAGAGGCCGGACATTTGAAGGCCCCTCACAACCAACTTGTGCACGTGCCCTAGGCTCCCAAAGGTAAAAAAAAAATCACACCCGTGTGAAGTGGAGCTGTGTGTGTGTGTGTGTGTGTGTGTGTGTGTGTGTGTGTGTGTGTGTGTGTGTGTGTGTGTGTGTGTGTGTGTGTGTGTGTGTGGATCATGTGTACCGATTTTTGTGACATTTGAAGAAAATATGTAGGAGAAGGAGCAAAAAGTGTGTTTTGGAGAAAATTCAAGATGGCGGAAAATCTATCATGGCGCAAATGGGCGTGGCCTATATGGGGAGATGCGTCATGACCCAAGGAATCCAGGGAAAAAATATTTTTAATTTTCCGACCTACGGTTCAAGAGTTACAGGCCAAAACGTAAAGTGGGGTGTTATGGCGCCACCATGCGGCCAAATGACACAATTATTTTTTATTTAATCCTTGAAATCATTATGAACCTCCTCTCCAAGTCTTGAAACTCTAGCCCCTATGGTTTGCGAGAGACAAATAATTGAATGTGAGTTTTTGCAATTCCCATTATAAGTCAATGGGGAAAATTAATTCACTAATAAATTAATATCAATTAAACTATAGAACCTTTCTCTTAGAAAAGTAATAGCCCACGATTCCCGAGTAAGCCGGTCGATTTGACATATGGCGCGAGTGTGTGGTGGCAAAACTGTGGGACTAGTGGCGTGCCGAAGTTTAGGAAGTTCAGGCTACATACACACACACAGACAGACAGACAGACACACACACACACAGACCCACACAGCCACGTATAGGGAGCCTGTGCTTCACACAGCTCCAAAAAGAAAGTTTTCATCTGTAGCCTAGCTGTGCGATGGTCTGCTCTAGCTGATGATATTTTAACACTTTAGGTTAAGAAAGCTTCCTCTAAACTGTATAATCAAAGGTACAGCCGACCTCGAGAACACACACACACACACACACACACACACATACACACACACACACACACACACACACACACACACACACACACACACACACACACACACACACACACACACACACACACAAAAATAGCCATAAGGCCGCATCACACTGTGGCATGTTTTGAGAAATGTAAATATGCAATCTTTGCTATTAATAACAAAACAAAACTAAATGTTTTAATTCGATTTCTTTCTTTTTCTTTTGTGTGTGTTTCTTTTTAGTTTTAATGATTTGACCAAATTTATAGGCAAGCCAGGTTGGAAGTGGTTCAATTGGCAAAATAATCTGGTTTTAGTGATGTGTTTTCTTCTTCTTCTTTATCTCCTGCCCCCCCCCCCCCCCCTTTTCTTTTCTCATTTCATTTTGAAAAGCACTGAGCTAGGTCATTAACACACATGCACGGAGGCTGATGCATGGGGGGCGCTCATTGGAATCAGATTGCATTGAAGGGCCCTGTGATTTACCTTGGGCTGTAAATGCAGCGTTGCTTGGCCCGGGCCATTGATTGTATGTTTTCATTGGCCAAGAGAGGTAAGCTTGCCCAGGGGTGTCACACCAAATTCTGGGCCCTGCTGGGTACAAGGATTCACTGTGCGGGCCCCCCATGAATGGGACCGCATTATTATGCATCATTTTGTGTGCTTTAACAATTGAAAAATAGCAGATATACAAGCTTGCGAGCTTGTAGATCTGCTATTTTTTTTAATCATGAACATTTGTGCAGGTCTTTGAATATTTTTGACACGATTCTATAAATGTCTTCTAAATCCTTTTTGAAAAACCCATGTTTCTATGTCAGTGGTGCTCAAACCTTTTCATGTGAAGGACCCCCAAAATGATGTGTATTTGGCCACGGACCCCCATCTAAAGATTTTAGTTGAGTTTTTTGTTTAAAAAATACACATATTCAAAGATTTGCACACATTTTCATAGCAGATCTACAAGCTTGCAGTGTGTGAGCTTGTATATCTGCTATTTTTCAATAGCTAAAGTATAAAATAATTAAGGCCCCTCCTCCACCTCGGGGCCCTGGTAACTCAGTCCCACTTTCCCCCCCAGTGTGACGCCCCTGAGCTTGACACAAAGAGAGAGAAAGAAGGGGAAGCACACTCTGACCCTGCTTTCACGAATTGAAGAGGACTGAATATTGAACATCTTTCCCGTTCAATCTTCACTCATCATTGTTCTGTCAATGCGCCGTTGCGCCGGTCTCCAATTACTCTACCACCACAGAGTAAGCTGCCTATAAGACATCCACAACAATGTATAGCTGCTGCACGCACGTGCACACACGTCCGTGCACGGTCTGCACACAGAGGGGTGTTTGAAACGAACAAACCATTCTTTATTTAAATCAGCTCTATTGCATATTTGTGCCTTTGGCAATGCTGGCTAATTTGACATACGCTAAGATTCCCAAAATACACACGGAGCTCATATTATGGAATATATTCAACATATTCACTGTGAGATGACACCATCGCTCATAATAACAAATCCATAATACTGAATGATGAATTTCTGCTGTTGCCTAATGCATCTCTAGGCGGATTTTCCTACAAGAGACTACATAACTATCGTGCATCTCATTTTATATACCCTGTATATATAAACGTATGTATGTACAGTATACAGTATATGTGAAAATATGGATGCTGTAGATTGTTAAATGAAAAGACAAAGAAAGTGATATAGAAGGTGGAATAAAGTCAGGGGAAGCAGGATACCGGTGGCTGTCATAGCAATGGGAGAAGATGGCGAGAGGACATGGGGTGTATTGCACTTTATACAAACAAGGCCACAAGCTAGTATTACCATGAGAACAATCCATCAAATTGGTTTAAATTGTACATGCCATTTCAGGGCCACGCAGACATGCATAATGAGATCATGCATATGCCATAGCCTCCATATAAAGCATGGAGCAGGCTATACTCCTAGGGACCCAAAGCATATCCTCTGATACAGTGTGACACACTGTATTTTGATTGTTTTAAGTTCCAGCTCTTATGCCTTTAACTTAAAGGCCTGTCCATACTGTCTCGACCACTAAAATTTTTGTCCGAGAGTTTCGACTTTCTGACCTGCAACTTTCCAAACTCTAATTCGGTTAATGCTTTTCAGAAGATGCGAGTGACGTCATTTTGTAATTGAACCGGACCTTTCCGACGAAAAGTTTGGTGGTCGGAGACAGTATGGACAGGCCTTTACTGTTAAGGCATAAGAGCTGGTAGTTAAGACAATACAAAATAGAGCCCAGACAGTGTTGAAAACCACCCTTTCATCACCATGTTATGGTTCATCCCATCATACCCATTTTAAACTTCGCTACCTGGATATACAGTAGGTGACCCTAAATGACACATATTTTAGGCCGCTTACCCTTAGGACTTACCCTCTGGACACAACCAGTGGAGAACACTGTCTAAAAGTGAAAACTTTGGGCCCTTTTCCGACAGATTCACCATATTGAATGGTCAAGATTATGGTTGAATTTTAAAATGTCTTTAAAATTTGACATTTAGCAGTTTATCCGGAGCGATTTACAAAGTGCAAGATCAGAGTAGCCTGGCTCCAGCCCATAGACCCCACCCACTCTCTGAGCGGACTGCCTCTCTTGGTCTGGTGTTGTAATTTGAACCTAGAGTTTCTTCGGTACCAGGATGTATTATCCAATGAGAGACGGAGGTGGGGGTGGGTCTAACGACAAGCAAAATTAGGGACCATCCTAGCCTTGAACCTGTTTGAAGAAGTGTACTGTAGTTGTTTACGGAGCTTACAGCCAGTGCGGACTCGGAGGGGAGGAGACTGATCGACCGCATCCAGTCTGATTCCTATGTTGATTCGCGATGTTGACACTGAGACGTTATTTTAATCTTTGATATGTTAATAGTCCCGCCTCTGAAACGGACGATGTGAATGTTGTTTGATCGATATGCAACGCAAGCACTTATTCTTGGTTGTATGCACGTTACTGTATGTGCGGGCGTGCAGCTCAAACAAGTATGCACAGGCGTGGCTGTGTACTTTTTGATAGTTTGTTTTTGGATTTATCTTAAGAACAGTACAGCATGTATATAATCACACAGTGCTGTGTGGACTCTCCCGCACGCAGAAACAGGCGTGCGAGGGTCCGTCGGTCAAACACCATCCCCTCCCACCAATCCCCTCC
This sequence comes from Nannobrachium achirus, assembly GCF_963921795.1. Taxonomy (NCBI): domain Eukaryota; kingdom Metazoa; phylum Chordata; class Actinopteri; order Myctophiformes; family Myctophidae; genus Nannobrachium; species Nannobrachium achirus. The sequence goes on along the minus strand of NC_137822.1, from coordinate 25,863,194 downwards.
CCTTTGTAATCGCTTACGACATTGTCATTGATTGATTGAAGATTTTATTAGAAGTTTGCATAGAAAAAAGTACAGTTTCATGACGGTACAGTTCACTGGTACAAGCTCAACTAAAAGGAGATCCTAGGAAAGCACTTGGCTTATTTACACAGGAAACCATTGAAGTATCTCATAACATTGAATGACAGACGGATAGAACATAGGAATCTTCAGAAATCAGGCTAAGATTAGAGTAAGTGTAAGTGGTAGGAATTAAGGTTACAAAAGTTAAATATTTATTTATTTATGTATTATTTAATGTGTTTAAAGTGGCTTTGCTAGTTTAGTTGTGTTTTCATTTTTGGAAAAGGTTTAGTTTTAGTAAAATGTTTAGTTTTAATGATGGTTTTAAAAACATTACCATGAAAATGTTTATGTATTAAGAATAAAAAAAAAATTCACAGCTAAAAACTGGAAGATAGATTTTTACATGCTCCAGTTGGATTTATTGTCAGAGAGGTCCCATTCATCTCCGCAAAAGTGCACCAAAGCACGCAGGGGTCTTATATGTGCGTGAGGCCGTGCAGATACGTTATGCGAACTCCGTGTGCACAGTCAGTTCCACCGTGAAACCACTGATTGTGATATTATTTGCCTCTCGGAAAACCTGGATGACTGAGGAGATCCCAGGTTCATTGATCAAGCCTCCAGGCTTTTACATAGACGGGACGAAACAACACTCTGGGAAAGAACGAGGGGGAGGGGTGTGTACAGTGGTGTAAAACAGTGGTTCTCAACCTTTTCAGGCCGCGACCCCCAACATAATCATATTTTAACTTGAAAATAGACAATCTATCGGCTATTTTCTATGTTTATATATATATATATATATATATATATATATATATATACACATACATTTTGAACCGGTGAAATGGGACAATGACTACTTTCACTTGTAGTACTTTAAGTATATTTTGATGATACTTTAGTACTTTTACTCAAGTACATTTTGAATTCCGGGCTTCTACTTTAGAGTGTTTCTACCTTGCAGTATTGATGCTTTAAGTACAAAATGTGAGAACCTTTACCACCACTGGGTGTGACTGTGTATCATGATAAACGATTCCGTATTCAGGAATGAGCATACCCGTATGTTTTGTATTTTTGTTTTGTTCTCCAGACCAGGAACACATGATCCACATGTGCCCACCATTCTGTCTACCTGGGGGTTTAATGGAGTAATGTTTTACTGTTGTTCACAAACACCCCTGACCGAACAGAGACAAAGGAATCAAGGGAATTGCACAGGATTATCTCACTGATAATCATGTGACTGCTGATAACGATGCTGCCTTTATTATGGGAGGAAAAGTTGCAGTTCACACGTCCAAACTTGGTCAGAAATATTAAATATGTTGGTCAATAATGCCTCTTTGAAGAGGATGTGATTGGCGTGTGCCTGATAATGCATATGAAGTACCTGAGTCACGTCCCACACAACATGCAGAGTGCCAGAAACCACCAGGATTTTCATAGATAAGCTTAAAAAAATTAAAAACTAAAAAATATGATTTTGGTGGAGTGGGTAATTAACCTAAACACATTATACTACAAAGCCCTTCATTCACCGTTCAGCAAATCGGATCATAGCTGGTCATTGTGGTCAACTACCCCCTTTCTACAGAGACTGTAGAAAATGAGTGGTTCTCCCCTTTAACTTCTCTCTGCACTCTATGTATGTGATTATTTACCTTGTTCATGCTTACTCTGTCTGCATATTCCGATCACATCCTTATAAGTTGCTCTAGAAGTGTCTGCTAAATACCTAAATTGTAAACAGGTGAACATCTGCAAGGCCACGGGCCCCGACAGCGTCCCAGGCTGCATCGCAAAGCATGTGCGGACCAGCTGGTGATGCAATTGCCATGGCTCTTCACACCGGCCTTTCTCACCCGATGGTGCGGAACAGCTGTGTAGGAATGCTGTTTGTCAACTACGGCTTGGCATTTAACACAATAGTTCCTGCCAATCTTGACACAAAGCTCAGAGATGTAGGTCTGCACCTGATGATGTGTTCATTATGCTAGGGTGGGGTGGCTAGGGTAGAGGACAGAGAACAGCAACTTGCAACGGGGCCTGGTTTTCAAGACCAGTAACCGTGTACTGTACCTGTCAAACTACTTCAAAATAGGGAAAATTACCACGTAAGTCGTAAAAAAAAGGCTCTGCAATGCCTGTACTGCCTCCGACAGCTGAAGTAATTCAGTGTGAGTCCCCGCAACCTCAGGACATTCAGCATCATCAAGGGCATCCTTACGAGCTGCATGATGGTAAGGGAGCTGCGCCACCCTTGACTGCCAAATGCCTACAGCACATATTTCGAACATCCAACACGTCTACAACAATCAGAAATGCATTCTTTATTCTGAAAGGTGTCTCTATCAATTGGTATAATATTTGCCTGCAAACAAACCTCTCCTCTGAATGAACAAAAAAAACTCCACAGTGTATTTTGTATGGAGGTGTAGCAGCAATGGCTGGCAGCCTAGCTGGACAGCTGGATGGATGGCATGTGAGGCCATCTAGCATCTGAATGTGTGTGGAGTACACACAGTATGCAAATGACTTCAGGTTTCCCTTCCTGGTATTGGTGTTTGGTTCCTCTGTTCCTCTCAAAGGCCCTCAGAGGAGCACATCACATCCCACAGCAGATGGCTGAGGCATAAAGAGAATGACAGGCCTCAATGTCCTGCTGCTTAAAACATCACTGTGACACTGCAGAACGATGTTGTGTTTTTTTTTTTTCTCCTCTAATCTATTTTCAAACCAGCGGTAGCATATCGTCGTTGTCGGGTGAAAACCTTGTATGTCCAAAACCGTTTGTTTTGCATTTATCATTTTAAAAATGATTTAAACTAGTGAAAACAGCCGATCTACACAAGCACACAACGCCTCGCACCACGAGGCGTTGTGTGCTTGTAGATCGGCTGTTTTTACTACTTTTGTGCGACGGCCTTGTATGATGAAGCAGGGCTTTACTTTGCGAAAGAACGTACACATTTGAAACTTGGAGATACGAGGTTTCCACCCAACAACGACGATATTAAAAAAGACAAAGAAACAACTAAATGTGTCTTTAAATGCAGCCTTTTGTTTTGTTTTGTTTTATCTTAAACATTCTTCTTATTGATTAATTCAAATTTAGTGGAGAGACACGGGAAACTGCAGGGCAGAGGAGGAGATGACAAGCAAATTGAGGCAATACAGGTCCTACACCCTAAAGCAAACCAGCAGGGACAGTGTAGTCATGTCATGTTGGTCTTTATGTTCTAGTTGATTTGTGATCAGAGATTGTGGGATGGGTGATGGCTGATTTAAGCAGTCACATCTGGCCTGATCTAATCGGGTATTGGACCCAGAGCTAAGTGTGACTGCGCACCTGTTGGGCATCGCACAGGATAAATCTCCACACAACATTCAGAGAGAGACCAGACTGTCTGTGTGGTCTGGTATCTGACTTGTTGTTTCCTTGTGGCTGTCCACCACATTATTACACCAAGGCATTGGAAGCAGTGTGTGGTTGCACAAAGGAAGTGAGAGAAAGAGAGAGAACTCAAAACCTTGGCTGTCGTCTGTCCAACAATTGTGTTAAAACTTTTAGAGATCATGAGAGAGAGAGATGATGATCTTTTTCCTAAAATAAATGTTGCTACAACTTCAATATGTTGGTTGAACTAAAGTAAAACAAAACGAGTAAGCCAAAATAATTTACCTACTCATTGAGCTGTTAAGAGGCCTCTTAAAAGACTGATTCAAATGCCTATTTGCGAGGTCCAACTTCCATATCATGACATATTTCCTGGTGAAAGGGGCTGGGAACTAGATATGGCATCCATGCACGTCTGCCCTTTCATTTCAATCAAACTTGATGTCTAGCATAATGAATCATTGCCCTGTGTGGGAAGTGTATTTACAGGTGCATGTCATATGGTTCAAGTTGAGTTATTTCCTGCTCATGTAATCACCTTTGTTTGTACAAGTAATTAAGAATGAACTTTTGATATAAAAATACACTTTTTTTCCCCCTCTTTGACAACAGAAAAGTGTGAAAAACATATTTTTCATTTCAGCTGGTCTTGAATGTTCTGCTGACGGAGGCCTGGTCAAAAGGCGTGTTACATGAACCCTCCCTGGAAAAAATGTTAAATTAGCATTCTTTTGCATATCGTTTTTTTTTCTTTTGTCAGCTACCTACTGTACATTGTAGCCTTCTGTACATAGTTCTGAGTTCCCTCAGTGTTCCATTTGCACCCAACACACAAGCTGCTGACTTGTTGGGTTGTCACTCAGACAACTCCTGTGGGATAATGGCTCTGAGGATGGTTGTTTATAGACTGGTGTCATTGTGTAAGGTGCTGGAAGGATGACTTGACTTGTCGATCCAGGATCCCTCTGTAGCAACAGTAGACAAATTGAATGTGGTGGCATGTTTCGTGATCCGTTACAAAAGACTTTGAAGGAGGAAAAAAAACCCTGGAGGTTCTTTGTGTGTGTGTTTGCTCGTGTGTGTGTGTGTGTGTGTGTGTGTGTGTGTGTGTGTGTGTGTGTGTGTGTGTGCGTGTGTGTGTGTGTGTGTGTGAAAGAGAGAGAACTCTTACACAAACAACGCTTTTTCAGCATTGTATAGTATAGTTGACACAGTATAGTGTAGGTGTATATAAAGCATATTGTGCACTTCCAAATTTTTAGGGCATTGAATTGGTGACAAAGACCGTTTACTCCTGTAGAGAAGCATATCGGATCCACACGTTGAAAACTAAAGGACTAAAAGAAGATTTAATGTTGAATTGTGTTTTATGGTAAAATGTATGGCTATGCTCTCATGGGTTTGTAATTTGTGACACTTCCCAGTATTTTTCACAATGTTTTGTATTGTGATTGGCACACTTGACTACTGCAAAAAGCCTTATACTAGGTCACATCTGCCCAGGCGGAGCAAACACTGATGAAGGCCTGAGGAGCCAAAATATATCCGTTTGTCAGACTGCTGCTGCGGTAAATTAAAAACACAAAGAATTTCTTAAGGCACTTTAAGTTTGAACATTTGCCTCGCCCTGTGTTGACCATGCAGTGTGTGAATTGTTGGCCATTAGGTTCAGTTCCTTTAATTAGTTCTTAGACGGCACACTTTGCTTCCTGCAATTACCAATCGAACTTCCATCTCATCTGGGACTACTGATTGACGCATTGGCTCACCACCATAGGCCCCGCTGCCACTACTGCCGTGACAAATACCATTTGTCTTTTTCAGCCAGTCTTCCCCTCTATCACCGGGAACTCCAAATTGTATTAGCTTTCATTAAAAAGAAATAAAGGAGTCAGTAGCAGCATGAGCACCTGACATGCATGGCAGATGATTCCCTTTTGAGCCTGCAAATGGAAAGCATGGTGTAGGCTATCTACTTTCTATATAGGAATATCTCACCATCAACTCAATTTACAAGGAGCACCCGCTATGCTCACATCAACATGCGCACACGCACGCACACACGCACACACACACACACACACACACACACACACACACACACACACACACACACACACACACACATAGTGAACGACCTAGTGCGAGTGCATTCCCATGCTTAATTACACTGCTGGCTGATGGGAATTTTAAGTTTGTTGGTGCCCGTGGCATGGAGAATGTGAATTGGAGTTGCAAGGAGGGAGCAGTCATCTCTGTGCTGTCAGATGGGAGTGACTGAAGGACAGAGAGAGTGGATTTGCCAGTGAAGGACGACACTTATCTTTTTAGCATCATCATACATCTTCATACCGAGCTAGTGCTATTGTCTGATGAGCATAGAGCAAGTTAGACTTGGGTATCAGTCAACTTTATTACAGCCCTGAGACTTGTATAGTTGTATGTAGCAGCCTCCTTCTGTAGCAATTGTAGCTAGATGTTCATGCTGTGAATATTTAATGGTCAGCCTCATATGAATGAACAAGCAGGGTTTGACTTAATGTCTGCTTTGGGGTTTTATAGGACTGTTCTCAGTTTATTGCCCAAGTGGGGAGGAAATATTATGTCCCATATAATATGTTATGTGCTGTCTCGGGTCTGGGAGGTTTCTCTGAAGTTCGCAACGCACCATAACAGATTACAGCAATTACGGTATAGATTACTGTAAAGCATCCCCGTCTTTGAGATTATTTTATACAAGAATCAAATCATGTGGCTCTCGGGATCCACATGAGACTGGCATGGCTCAAATGGGATCTCAGGCTTCATGCGGCCATTGGCCAACCAACCTGTGTCTGTCATCTATGACGTATTTATGAAGTATACAACTTCAAATTTGGGCACAGTTTCAGCCATTGGTGACTTCCATTATTACATTAATTAAAGTTTGATATTTCAAAAAGTATAAAGAGAACGCAATCCCCACAATCTGACTTGGTATACGTGGTTGAAGATGGATGGCTGGGTAACACAAATGTGACAAAAAATAAGTTAGCCAACAGACGCAAGAACTTTGGCGCAGAATGATACAGCAGTTAGCTCCAGCCTATAATTATCACCAGACTAAAGGGCCATTCACACTAAGCACGATAACGATCACGATAACTATAAATGTGTTGTTTAAAAAATATATCCAATTCAAATGGATGGCAGCATGCACACCACAACTATAACGACAACCATAGTCATGATTCGTTTGGATCACTTTCAGCACTAAAGAAACATTGACAGCCATTTCAAATCCACCAGGACACCTGGAATGCAGTCTGCAGTATGCATGCAGAGACCCTAGAAAGTTGTGTTATTAACGCAGATGAGGAGACAATCACATTTGCGCACATGTGATATTTGTCCTCTGCATTTAACCCATCCTAAATAGGAGCAGTAGGTGAATAATATTATGCACCATATGTACAGTATCATGTGCCAACCGCTCTCGTGGGATAGCGTCCCTGTCATGCTTTAATTGGTGGTTTAAAGAAACTAGATAACTGAGAATGAGCATCTGATTATTGAGTTGATATGTCGAGATATCACAGATGTGTTTGGACATAAATGAAGAACATGTCATGGAAGGAAGGTGGGATTCTGTATGCCCAAAATGTCCATTTCCTCATCTCCTGAAATCATTGTAATAATACTGCAAGATGGTCACACATTTTCACTTTTCTTCAGCAGAAAACTATTCACGTCTCCTCTAATCTGCTGTTTAAATGACTTAGAACACCTTCTCTTGAAGAGAACAGGAGAAGACTCTGATTGGTCTAATAATTTATGTTATGCCCAAAACATGCCCCGGGCTAAGTCAGAGAGGCATGCCGAGCCTTGTGACAGAGTACACACTAGTGAAATTCGAGGCAGACACACTCCTAACGTAATTGCATCCTGTGTCTTAGACCGTGTACGTAAGATCATCTAAATAGGCGGGCCCTGTGTATTTGTCTTTACACCAGATGAGCAGCTACAAAAAACAGAACATTTTACAGGGTGCATGTGAGCGACAGACAAGGAAAATATATGTACAGTATATGACTATATTTAGGCATATACTGCAATACTGACTATAATACAGGCAGATGTCAGGCATGTCCATATTCAAACATAATCCAGACACACCCACACACAGATAACAACAGATTAATCTTCATAATACAAGAAGACAAAGAGAAAACGTTCACATCTTGCCGGGGTTATTGTGCTGTTGTCTCTGTCTCTGTCTCTGTCTCTGTTCTCTCTCTCTCTCTCTCTCTCTCTCTCTCTCTCTCTCTCTCTCTCTCTCTCTCTCTCTCTCTGTGTGTCTCTCTCTCTGTAAAGTAGCATTGGAAACATCACAGAGACAGAGATGCAGATCTGAGAAAGCCAATTTAAATGAGTTGCAAAGATCCAAAGTTAAAGGAGGAAATATCATTGCGTCAATCTGCTTATTTCACCAAAACAAGACCCCTCAATATGGAAATACAAGGATTTGTAATTGACACTCTCTGTAGCCTACGTCTGTGGACGTGCTTGAACATGATTAGTTGCCTACAAAGTTTATGCTTTCCTGTTCTCCAGGGCCATCTCTGTTCTCTCAAACTGTCTCACTTTATCACACTGTTTCTCAACGTCGTACACTCAGTTTAATAATAATAATCTATCTATAAATGCGAGAAGTCTCTGCGTGTGTGTTTGTAATCCGCGTATCTCGAGAACCGTTCGTCCCACCGGCTTCAGATTCGGCACGCGCGTTCCCCGCCGCGGCACGGAGTGCAGTGCCGGGCCTCGACCCGACCCGACGCGCGGTTTTCCCTAACCGGCGCGAAACGTTCGGAATCTCCTTATGCGGAAATCGGCGCAAAATCGGCGCAAGCGCTGACTCATTGTGACATCACTGCAGTGCCGGGCGCAAGCGCTGAGTCATTGTGACATCACTGCAGGCAGATACAGGGGCCTAGCCTCGACCCGACAGACTGAGATCTCCATATATGGGCATATGGGCAGATACAGAGATCTCCATATATGGGCAATACAGGGGCCTTGCCTCGACCCGACAGATATCGCCGTATATGGGCATAAAAGGGACACAGACAGATATATGGGCATAAAAGGGACACAGACTGAGATCTCCATGACAGATATCTCCGTATATGGGCGCCTCGACCCGACAGATATCTCCATATATGGGCATAAAAGGGACACAGACAGATATATGGGCATAAAAGGGACACAGACTGAGATCTCTATGACAGATATCTCCGTATATGGGCATAAAAGGGACACAGACTGATACAGAGAATGGGCATATGGGCAGATACAGAGATCTCCATATATGGGCATATGGGCATAAAATGGACGCAGATATATGGGCATAAAAGGGACACAGACTGAGATCTCCATATATGGGCATATGGGCAGATACAGAGATCTCCATATATGGGCATATGGGCATAAAATATGGACACAGATAGAGTATATGGGCATAAAAAGGGACACAGCCAGATACAGAGATCTCCATATAATGGGGTTTGCATTAAAGGGTGGGGCATTCATTCCCTATTTACATCGTTCCCGAGTTGGCCAGGTTGCAAACTCCATATATGGGCATAAATGGGCACAGGCAAACAGATGGTCAAACCAGGTCCTACAGAGATCTCCATATATGGGCAGAAAATGGACGTAGACAGACATATCTCTCCATATATGGGCATAAATGGACACACGCAAACAGATGGTCAAAACGGATCCTATGACAACAGGTATAATGGGGTTTGCATTAAAGGGCGGGGCATTCATTCCCTATTTACATTGTTCCCGAGTTGGCCAGGTCGCCGACTAGACGCTCGGCCGCCCGAAGGGCGGCCGAGCTTCTAGTCTATCTATAAATGCGACAAATCTCTGTCTGTTTGTTTGTTTGTTTGTAATCCGCGTATCTCGAGAACCGTTCGTCCCACCGGCTTCAGATTCGGCACGCGCGTTCCCCGCTGCGGCGCGGAGTGCAGTGCCGGGCCTCGGCCCGACTCGGCATGCGGTTTTCCCGAAGCGGCGCGAAACGTTCGGAATCTCCTTATGCGGAGCTGATTGTTAACATCAGGCTGTTCCTGAGGAAATCGGCACAATCGCTGACTCATTGTGACATCACTTCATAAAAGGCTCTGACATCACGTACGCCAGGAGTCAACAAAAAATCTCTGTGAATGTGTATGTATCTCGAGAACCGTTCTTCCCACCGGCACACGCGTTCTCCAGATATGGGCATAAAATGAATCCCCGAATGCGGAGCTGATGTCTGACATCAGAGTTTTCCGCAACCGGTACTGTGTGTGCAGAGATCTCCATATATTGGGGTTTGCATTAAAGGGTGGGGACAAAGGCTAACAGAAGGCAAACAGATGGTCAAAACGGGTCCTATGACAACATGACAACAGGTATATTGGGGTTTGCATTAAAGGGTGGGGACAAAGGCTAACAGAAGGCAAACAGATGGTCAAAACGGGTCCTATGACAACAGGTATATTGGGGTTTGCATTAAAGGGTGGGGACAAAGGCTAACAGATGGTCAAAACGGGTCCTATGACAACAGGTATATTGGGGTTTGCATTAAAGGGTGGGGCAGGCATAAAATGGACGCAAATAGACAGATATCTCCATATATGGGCATATGGGCATAAAATGGACCCAGAACTATATCTGCAGTGATCTCCATATATGGACATAAAATGGACGCCGACAGACAGACAGATACAGATATCTCCATATATGGGCATAAATGGACACAGGCAAACAGATGGTCAAAACGGGTCCTATGACAACAGGTATAATGGGGTTTGCATTAAAGGGCGGGGCATTGGACCCAGAACTATATCTGCAGTGATCTCCATATATGGACATAAAATGGACGCCGACAGACAGACAGATACAGATATCTCCATATATGGGCATAAATGGACACAGGCAAACAGATGGTCAAAACGGGTCCTATGACAACAGGTATAATGGGGTTTGCATTAAAGGGCGGGGCATTCATTCTCTATTTACATCGTTCCCGAGTTGGCCAGGTCGCCGACTAGACGCTGGGCCGCCCGAAGGGCGGCCCAGCTTCTAGTAATAATAATCTGTATTGTCCCCAAAGGGAAATTTGTCTTCACAAGTCTGTTCAACACAAAAAACAACATATAACCATATAACACAAAACATCACAGGACAGATCATCAGGACCCCATTATTTACAGAAAACCATCCTAGCGACGGGGGCGTTTGCTTAGCAGATTGTTTAGTGCAGCGATGGCTGAGGGGACAAAACTCCTGCTAAACCGTACCTTGTGCCACGTCAAGGTTCTGTATCTTCGCCCTGATGGCAAGAAGTTGAAGTAACGATACAGAGGATGATCAGTGTCATTTGTTATTGACAGTGCTAAGCGTGTGATGGCCTTTCATTCATATCAGCAAGTGTGGGTGTGGGAAGTCTGATGATCTTGGAAGCAATACGGGTGATACTGTAAAGTTTGTTTCTGTTAGGCATGGACAGTATGGTGAAGAAACATACTGAGCAATACAACAGAATAGGTTGAATAATGCTTTTGTATAATAATAACAGGAGATGGGGGGCAACAGACAGTGATCTTAACTTACGGATTACATGGAGTCTTTGCTGAAAACGCATTATGCATTAGGTCCCCCATTTGATACCAATTATTATCTCTGGGAGACCAAACTCATCAGTTTTAATGTAACTCTGTGTAAAGGTTTTGGACACTATCACACTTTCCATTCTTTTTGGTCCCTGTCCCCTGGTGATCCCCCAGCGGTGTTCTAGCCTATATACAGTATACTACTGTATGTCAGCGACAGTATGTCCCTGTCCCTTATCCCTAATTCATACAATGTCACTTGACAAAAAGAAACATGCAATGCATCACTTGAACATGAGTTACTACCGTATATATATATATATATATATATATATATATATATATATATATACTGTATATACAAGGCTTGATTTAGCCACGTTACTGAACATATGGATGTGAAAGAATTAATGCGGCAGTAGCACTGACCTGAGGCTGTCTCACACACGGTAGTTTTGTGTGCGTGCGTGCGTGCGTGCGTGCGTGCGTGCGTGCGCGTGCGTGCGTGCTGCGGGCGTACAGTATATGAGGAGAGATTTCTACAGTTAAGATTTAGCTGTTGCTCTTGGCCTTCTGTTTCCCTCGGACACTGCTCAGCTTTTCACATGATGCACATGAACATGTTACACTGTCTCTCTGCCAATAGCCTTAAGATCATCTGCCTCTTTGTTTCTTTGTCCTGGGATGGGCAATGTTTTATAGCCAGTGGAGCCACCAGTGTTGGGAAAGTTCACTTTCAACATGAACTAGTCCAAGTTCAAAACTTCTAAAATGAACTAGTTCAGTTCATAGTTCATAATTCCACATTTTTAACTAAAGTTCAAGGTTCCCAGAAATGAACTAACTTTGTTCTTTTTAGTTCTTTTTTTAACCATAATTATTTTATACTTTTGGCTATTGAAATGTATAGATTTTTTTTAGACATATCTGCAAGCTATTATTTGTCAAAATGATTGACACAACCCTAGCCCATATAGAACCACACACAGCAATTATTTCATCCAACTTAACATTGAGGTGCCCACAATATTTAGGTGCCCAGGCTTCCTGCACCCTTATTGTGAAGGCAAAAGTTTCTAAATGCCAATGCATTTCAATGGGAATGGAGCGTTCTTTTGCAGAAATCCACACATGGCAGCATTGGAAGAATCTGCTCCCATAGGTATAATAAAAGTGCTGTGTGACCGTAGCCTGACTGCAAGCGTCAGACTCTATCACAGACTTCGTTTTGGGGGGATGGTGTTGTGCAGTCTGGTTTATTAACCAGGCTAGTGTGACCGTGCCCTAAAACATATGTTTTTGGGGGGAAGGTCTAAATTCAATACAGCAATGCATTGATAATAAAAATAAAATATACTTTACAAGTTATAGTTTGGAATACTTATAAGTAAAGCAATATTCCAGTACTTTATAACTCAAGGACATATTTGACAGTGAAACTTTGACTTGCAGTAATATTTAACCAGGAGTATATGCGCCACGTACTGGGGTTGAGTACTACAGTATGTCCACCACTGTTTATAGCCAACAAAGCAAACACTAACTGATTCTGGTCTAATTTGCACTGATTTAGAGGTTGAACTTTATTTTATTTATGTAGGGTTTTATGCATACATTTTAATTATCCCCCATAAAACTATGGCGTATGAGCATAATTTCACACTAGATTGCAAAATATTACCCACCGGCTAACAGATTAATAAAATATGCCCTCTGTGATTGCAAAGGAGAAGTAAACTATGCCAAGTGTCAGGCAGAATACGCTGGCAGCGAATGGGGAGCTGAAAAATCCATGAATTTAATTAATTTAGGCCATATATTGCACCAGCAGTTTGACTTAGATTTTATTTAAAACAGAGACCTTGGGTTCATCTGGATAGATGGCATATAACATATCGTTGCTCTCATGTAGAAACCTTGTATGTCCAAATGCCTATTGGGCATTATAGCAAGGTGGCCTATCGCACCCTGAAGATATCTGAGGAATAATACTAGTTTCAATATTTATGACCTTGGCTTAGAAAGCGCTTTATAATTCATTGTCCCTGCTCACAGGCTGGGCTATGAAAGAGACACAGTCAAATGACAGATGACTTGTCGTTCATCACCGCCGTCACCTTGACACACAGGAGGAAATAATAACCCTGTCAGGGCATGTCACTTCCTGTGGCCTGCTACTCTACAGTATCTTCACCTAAAACATTCATTCAAATGCTCAGCTGGATGACACACATTTGAACGCACACACACACACACACACACACACACACACACACACACACACACACACACACACACACACACACACACACACTGTTAAGAAGGCCAGTGTGACTCAGCCATCCAAGCTGCTCCCACTCACCTGCCAGATGATCAGAGATCTCCGCCTACCGATCGTCTGGAGACTCTCTAAGTGCAAGCTACAATAGCCTTGTTTGCGTCACTATATCATATTGAAATATCATAGACGTCTGTGACAATATACAGTGAAATTATGCTTGCCACTCACACTCCAGCGCCAGCGGTGCCACTGAGATCATCCTGACTGGCTGCATCACTGTATAGGAACTGTACTGACCTCAACCGTAATGGGTTGTGCGGACAGATGAGCGCATCAGTGGATGTAATCTTGCCTCCATCCAAGACTTATGATGGCCGCTGTGTCAGCAACGCACACAGAATCATTAAAGTCCATAGTCACCCCAATCACAGACTGTTTCAGATGAAAGCCACACATGGAAAGTGGCTCCGTAGCCACAAGGCCACTGGCAGTTAGCCTGATTTCAGACTCTACGCTGGAGCTTGAGTCTGAAGTTGTCCCCATTCTATTTGATTGAAAAGGGGAGGGGATTTAAAATTTGAAATTCCCAATCACAAGAGATCTGGTGGGAGGGGTTGTGTTTGACTTTTGCACACAAAACATTCCCTCCTCCCCCTCCCCTCAATGACATGCACCAAACAGGTCATTGTCTTTGATGTTTCATTGATTAGAGAGAATCACTAACGAGCTATCGACACTTGTAGTTGTAGCGCTTTTGAAGTTCAAAGGAGGCAATTAAGAACTCTGGTGAGCCACCCCTCCCTCCACTATTTCTGTTGATTTTCAAAAGTTAGACGCACCCCTCCTCCGTATTGCATTGATTTCATTGGTCGGTTTCGGTCGGTTTCGGTAGAAAGAGATGCGTCATATGACAAAACCAGACCAAGAGAAGCAGTTCACTCAGAGAGTGGGCGGGTCTATTGGCTGGAGCCAGGCTAACTGGCAGAAGAGCTTTTCCCCCAGAACAATCAGACACACAAACGAGCAAGCCATACTATAGCTGGAGAACTCTGCTAAAATGCAAGGCAAATGTTATATCCCCGCCACCCCCAAAAAGACACCGAACAAACAAATGACATGATCATAAATAATAGTACTACACTAATACTGAATCTCCCTACGGTATGACAAACACATCTTTCCGGCTAAAATAATATGAGGAAGCTGAGTATGACTCTGAACCCCTAGTTGCTTCCGGTGAGTAGGTTGGTGCCTTGCATGGTTTCCTCCGCCATCGGTGTATGAATGTGTGTGTGAATGGGTGAATGTAATGCACAATATATGTAAAGCGCCTTGGATAAAGGCGTTATATAAATGCACCATTCACCATTAATGATGTAATTGAGTTGTTAGACGACCTACCTCTGACCAAAGTTGCCGTCCTTCCTGCGGCAGTGCAGGGTGACGACCCTGTGGCCTTCACTTCTGACATCTTGACTCACTGTCCAGGCAACTGGGTTGCTGGCCCTGGCCCCAAGAAATGCCACACCGTCCTTCAACTTCACCCTAACACACAAACAACACACACCCACGCAAACACACCAATGCCAATGCACGCACGCACACACACACACCAATGCATACACAAAGACAGACGGACATACACACACAGGTCACAAGGAATACATTAAAATAGATTATCTAACCAGAAAAGAAGAAAGAAAAAAAAAACACTTCTACAGACATTTAAAGTAAGGCTGTGGGAAAAGTGGATTGATTATCAGGAACAATGACTGTCATTTTGGGTAAGACCTGTAAATCTGAATGCAATTATTGTTTTGATCCTTATCCACTATACTGTAGATCAGGGGTAGGCAACCTTAGGCACGGGTGCCAACCTTGGCACAGGGGAGGGTGATCACTGGCACACTGCCAGAAGT
>NC_137822.1:25767879-25842879 GCF_963921795.1 Nannobrachium achirus | reverse complement strand
AGTAGTTAGCGGCTAACAGACATGGGCAGATGTGGAGATAAAGGGAGCGCTAATTCAATTAATGATTCTGAAGGTCTTCTATTTGATATGAGAGCTAGTTAAAAGTGCTGGTGCGTGACAACACAGTGAACAGAGGACAAGATTAACACCATCAGATAAAGAGCGCTCACAGCAAAACCAATCTTCAGCCATACATTGTTCTGGGTCTCTCTGTCTCACTTTCATTTGCTCTCTCTCTCTCTTTGGAGAACACGATACTTTGAACACTCTTGTCTATATCTCTCCAAAGCTAATTTCTCCATATCTTCCTCTTTCTCCTGCCTATTCAATTGCTTTTTCCCTGTGTCTCCATGTCTACCTTAACTTCCCAAAGACACGTTAGAGCCATACGGTACAGCTGCCAGTGCCCCAAGGCACTGGCCTTAAAGCTGGGATTTGGTCCCCGGGCGCTGTTCAAGGGCTGCCCACTACTCCTAATAATTAGGATGGGTTCAAGACAGACAATTAATTTCACCAAGCAGATCAAAAGTATAACTTAACTTTACTTGCTTGCCTTTTCTTTTCATTAAACACCTTTAACTCTTATCGTCACTTGATTTTGCTGAACCATTAAAAGACTTTTAAAGCATCTTAAGTACTTACGTTATTTTTGCACATGCTTTCAAAATAATACCTAAATAAATGAATAACGTAATTATAATTTCTACCTTAAATACAGGATTCAGAACAAAAGGGAATGTTAGCTTTTTTACTGGGTCATGTTACAATATCCCCAATTCTTACCCATTATAAATCCATCCGATCCTAGTAGAGTGAACACATCGTTTTGGAAAATGATGCATGCTTCATCGAAAGAGTGATGTGTATCATCACAGAGAGAGAAAACAATGATGAGTTTTAAAATGAGTGTTGACACTCAAGGCAGTCAAGAGAGAACTGTGGGATACTGGATAGAGGTGTCATCTTCTTCAAATAGTGCTTCCAGCCTTGCACGAGAGGTTACACCCTTGTGGAATGTCAATTTCTCCTGATCATGCCATTGACCATCAACCGCATCTCGCCCATCTCAACAGATCAATACCTCTGTCATCAAAACCAAAGACTGAATGTAAGTGCTTTCAGGGCCTTGGGTTCTGCAAAGAGCTAAAGCCTCCATCTGTCAGGGGAGTGAGAGATGATCAAGGAGAGTACTACCCAAAACATTACTTAGTCATTTTAGCCCAGAGTGGATCCTACTGAGTGCAACTTAATAAAGGAGATGCTGACTGTCATCAGAACCTAGTGACACGCACAATCAGCCTGATATACCCCAGAGACTTAAGCACACTGCCCCAGATAAACAGCATCTATTTACCCCTCTACTTAAAGGTGGCTCCGTATCCTTATCCTTTTCTGTAGTGTTGCCGTTAGAAAGAAATGGTAGACGATTGGAGGTGTGGAGGAGGGGAGAGTTAGTTAATTCCATTCAGCAACAGATATTCTATCCAACTACAGTTTGTTTAGAGACGAACTGAGCACTGAGACTGCTCCTCCCTCCTTTCTGATTCTCTATTACAGTCCTTCTTAATTACAGAGCAAAAGCAGCCAGATGAATGGCGGTCTGAGTGTGGCCCCAGTCATGGACAAGCACGCACGCACGCACGCACACACACTCTTGTGAGCACTCTTGTGCGCACTCACACACGCGCGCACACACACACACACACACACACACACACACACACACACACACACACACACACACACACACACACACACACACACACACACACACACACACACACAGAAAGAAGAAAGAAGAAATAACTGACGGAGGCGCAGGGGTGAGTGATAGGGGAGACTTCAAATAAGAAAGAGGTTCAAAATGTGAGAGTGCTGCAGCCTCACAGCACGACAGATCAAGAGCAATCATCGCCAGGAGCCAAGACAGAGACAGCCGAGCTCAAGACAACCACAGAGTGAATGAAATGCAGGCCAGGCCACTGATCTCCGAGCCGTGTAACCTTTCATTTGGAATCTTGGACAGAGTTTCACATAAAAATCATCTAAAGGCTTGTTCATAATCAAGTCAATGATTCAATCGACAAGAGTGGTTTGACAAAATAAAAGGACACGTGATCATTTTACACGCTCAACAATAAATTATTCATATCCTTTTCAAGTTAATCTGGGTTCCCAGAAGCATTACTCTTATTTTCAAGTAGACCCATGAATAAGCATTAACTGGAAAGATCACTGTACTGTGGGCCATATTTGTTATCTCCCCGACGCTGGAAATTCTACATCAAATATACGTATGATATTATAATATTTGAAATCGCCACAGCCAAAACTGCTTTACGGTATAACCAATGCTTCAGATAATATTCCATGACATGTTTTACTTTGATACCGGGTACCTGCAATTTTTCAGAGCAGGTGTCAAATTTCTTAGCTGGTGAATATATCACATTTTGTATCAAGTGTGGATGTAGTTTCATTTCTAGGTCATTAGTTTTATGAGGATGTGGGGGACAGATTTATTGGAACTGTACAGGCCTTTTTTTTCCAAAGCATTTTATACTACTGAGGATATACCTACGAGGGCAACAGCTAGCTGATTTACTATGTACAGTATATAATAACAGCTATGTTTGTGCATATTTATAACTATTCAAAAACCCATATGAACGCAATGGGCAACAGTCTGGCAAAAGTCTGAATAAAGATCATAAGCTGGTCATGGGCAAATATTGAAGATGAAAGCAGGGAAACAGGGTGATGACACTGAGGAGAGTGACAGTGCAACACCCACTGTGCCCAGTACCCATCACCTCCAATAAAGGCAAGGCAAGGCAGCTTTATTTGAACTTCACATTTCATACAATGAAGCATTCAAAGTGGTTGAATTCGACCAGGTCTGTGTGACATGATAACAAAACGCTGCGACATCGTGTTTTGTTCAAACTTTTGTTCAAAAACAGTAGGCATGCATGTCAGAGATGTATTTGGGCCTACATGTATAGAACCAAAGAGCGATTTTGTAAGGACCTTAGGTGGTCGTATTTCTCCATAGGACTCTAGCACGTACAGTAGTGTACATACATTCCCAGAATCCCAGCCGTTTCAGGGCTACAGTCTTCAAAAATCACACCCGTGTGAAGTGGAGCTGTGTGTGTGTGTGTGTGTGTGTGTGTGTGTGTGTGTGTGTGTGTGTGTGTGTGTGTGTGTGTGTGTGTGTGTGTGTGTGTGTGTGTGTGTGTGTGTGTGTGTGGATCATGTGTACCGATTTTTGTGACATTTGAAGAAAATATGTAGGAAAAGGAGCAAAAAGTGTGTTTTGGAGAAAATTCAAGATGGCGGAAAATCTATCATGGCGCAAATGGGCGTGGCCTATATGGGGAGATGCGTCATGACCCAAGGAATCCAGGGAAAAAATATTTTTAATTTTCCGACCTACGGTTCAAGAGTTACAGGCCAAAACGTAAAGTGGGGTGTTATAGCGCCACCATGAGGCCAAATGACACAATTATTTTTTATTTAATCCTTGAAATCATTATGAACCTCCTCTCCAAGTCTTGAAACTGTAGCCCCTGTGGTTTGCGAGAGACAAATAATTGAATGTGAGTTTTTGCGATTCCCATTCTAAGTCAATGGGGAAAATTAATTCACTAATAAATTAATATCAATTAAACTATAGAACCTTTCTCTTAGAAAAGTAATAGCCCACGATTCCCGAGTAAGCCGGTCGATTTGACATATGGCGCGAGTGTTTGGTGGCAAAACTGTGGGACTAGTGGCGTGCCGAAGTTTAGGAAGTTCAGGCTACATACACACAGACACACACACAGACAGACACACAGACCCACACAGCCACGTATAGGGAGCCTGTGTTTCACACAGCTCCAAAAACCCAGTCATCTACATAAATACCCAGCCGAATACAGTATAGTGCACTCTGCTTGTGCATGTAATAATAAAAATAAAAATAAATACTAAATAAAAATCACTGAGCCCGAGGCCCGGCCAGACTAATTAGCATACATTTTAGGCCCTCTAATAACTCTAATTAACTCTAATTCAGGCACATACTGTACACAGATACACAGATGTCAGTAAGAAAGATAGCACACGCAGGTGTTATTAAAAACACACCGAAACTTAAGGACGCGGTTGACAATATGTAGGCGCTCTAATTAGATCACAAATAGTATGAATAAATAGATATAAATAGATATGATCGTGCTGGGGACAAGCCAGCCTCTGGAGTGATGAACTGTGAGCTATGATAAACAAGGAAGCTGAGGGCTACAGTATAATGCCTTTTCTGCAGGCTATTAGTGACTTATTGATAGATTTACTCAAGATTTGACAGTTGTGGTAGGAGTATTGTATTTTGGTAAAAGGTCAACCTGGCAGAAGTCAAAGTGTGGGGTCGGGGGTTATGGTATGTCACTCAGCAGTTATGGTGATGGGGGGAGGGTGACAGTCCCTACCTGTGATATTATTGGGTGGAGGTGAAAGTGAGTGGAGGTGGTCGGTGAAAGTGGGTGGAGGTGGGGGAAGGTGGATGGAAGAGGGGGAAAGTGGGTGGAGGTGGGTGAAAGTGAGTGGAGGTGGGTGAACACACACACACACACACACACACACACACACACACACACACACACACACACACACACACACACACACACACCCTGTGTTTTCATGGTCATATACAGCCACAGCCTTCCTTGAGCAAACAGATTAATGACAGACAGGCCAGCCCACCACTTCCCTAGAGCACACTCCTAATGTCCATAATCGTCACTGTTTGGTCAGAAACCTCGTATCTCCAGGTTTCAAATTTGTACGCTTTTTCATAAAGTAAAGCCCTGCTTCATCACACACAAAGCCTCGCGGTGCGAGGCGTTGTGTGCTTGTAGATCAGCTATTTTCACTATTCTAAATCATTTTAAAGTGATAAATACAAAACGAACGGTTTTGGTCGACATACAAGGTTTCCACCCGACAACCACGATATTCTACTCGACTCTGCTCTGCACTGTTGGTATTATTGGATAGTGCCGCACTGGGAACGCAGGTAAATCAATTGGAGCCTGATCTGTAAAAGCCGGCATGTCAGCCAGCGCATTACCCCCATTTGCACCTCGTTACCTGCACCACTGGACAGCGCTGAACGGCCATCATCACCAGGCTTGGCTCCACAAAGTAGACATGACAAAATAAGTCAATTTAGTCGTCCAGGGTGAGAAAAGTGAATGTGGATTTCTATGCATAGGGTTTATGTTTGCATGCACACGTGCACGTGTGTTTGTGTGTGTGTGTGTGTGTGTGTGTGTGTGTGTGTGTGTGTGTGTGTGTGTGTGTGTGTGTGTGTGTGTGTGTGTGTGTGTGTGTGTGTGTGGCAAGCTGATAATGCAGCGCTTTATAATATATAATTAAGGCTAAGTTACCCTCATGTACCTTAAAGCTAAACATGAAATAATAATTATTGTTATTATTATTTATGTTTTTTGAGCTTGTACTGTACATAACAAATTACACCCACTGGCGATTCAATTGTTTATTCTGTCATATTCAGTAGTTTTGCTGCTAGACCCTCAAGCGAAGTGACAAGCCATCTCACGATCAGTTAAAAGAATAGTTCACCCCCAAAATGCCTTTTTTCCATTGATTACTCACGCCATGGAGACTAGAGTTTAATAATATTTTTAGGTTTTTGTCGCATTCCTAAGACAGAAATTTGATTATAGTAAATTTACCCCCCATTGATTCCGTATGGGGACCCAAATGCATTTGTGTTCCCCATCCACTATGTCAGATGCAATTTTTTTTACCTTTACTCCACTACGATATTTGACAACTTTAGTTACTAGTTACTAGTTTTGATTATTATTACAAAACATACATTAACCTCTTCAGCTCGGTATACATTTCGGCTATTTGAAAATAGCCGATATACAAGCTTAAAATGCCCCGCTCTGCGATGCATTTTGAGCTTGTCGATCTGCAATTTTCAAAAGATCTTTATACATTTAAAAACTGGAAATTGGATATTCTGCATAATGAGTACTTTTAATTTTGGTACTTTAAGTACATTTTAATGCCAATACTTTTGTACTTTTACTCAAGTAAATTTTGAATTATGGTCTTTTACTTGTAACAGAGTATTTCTACTTTGCAGTATTAAAGGAGTAGTTCACCCCCAAAATGACTTTTTTTCTATTGATTAGTCATGCCATGGAGAGTAGAGTTCAATAATATTTTTTGGTTTTTGTCACATTCCTAAGACAAAAATTTGATTTGAGTAAATCTACCCCCATTGATTCCGGATGGTGACCCGTTTCGAAACGGGTCACCATCCGGAATGAATGGGGGTAAATTTATTGTTATCACATTTTTGTCTTAGGAATGCGACAAAAAACTAAAAATATTATTGAACTCTACTCTCCATGGCATGACTAATCAATAGAAAAAAAGTCATTTTGGGGGTGAACTACTCCTTTAATACTTGTACACCACAAGTTAGTATTAGGGCTATATTGTTGGACTTGGGGCTTGCCAATGCTACCAAAAGAGTCAGTATCTGTAACAAGCCTGAGAGGAAGTGGTGCCTGGTCTGAATTGCCTCAGGGCAGAAAACGTTTCATCTGCTGCCTATTTGCAGTCTTCTCACAGATTCAAAGGTATCACTCTGAAGTCTTTTGGCGTGTTCTCCCGATGGAGTGTTGATGTTGATTTTGTCGATTTTTCGAAGCCACTTTCCAGTGAGAAGCGATGCTAATGTGGCATGGGGAGAGAAGCTGCAGGTTGGAGGTGTTTTTTTTTAACGAGGATGACCACCCCTCACTACCAATCTGTGTGTAGTGGTGCTTATCAGCATACACCATGCCCTGAACACTGCGTACCCACTCCACCAACACCAGTGGATGTTTACACTGATCCCCACACACACAGAATCCCCGGGAGCTGTATCTGTGTGTGTGTGTGTGTGTGTGTGTGTGTGTGTGTGTGTGTGTGTGTGTGTGTGTGTGTGTGTGTGTGTGTGTGTGTGTGTGTGTGTGTGTGTGTGTGTGTGTGTGTGTGTGTGTGTGTGTGTCATATTGCCAAAAAAAAGAGAAAGAGGTTCCCTGGGGCCATAACACAGCTTGTACGCATTACGGCAAGTCATGTGAGAGTGTCAGGTCTGTTTCCTCTCATCCACTCCACAGGCAAACATGATCATCTGCCAGGGAAGGAAGGGGCAACTGCAGAGGGATCACATGCGTGGAGAACATGCACATCCATGGTTTACCCGGTTAACGTGGAATGAAATCGCACACTGAATCGATGTACCAACACAGTCCCTCAGCACTGGCTGAGCTATTGCGTACCTATGACCAGAGCATTAGCTGTTGGCACGCCCCTCACTTCATCGCTGGTCCTTGGCGATGCACAGACTGCACATGCCATTGATTTGCAGCATTATTTTGTGCTTTAACTATTGAAAAATACCAGACATACAAGCTCACAGCTGTGAGCTTGTAGGTCTGCTATTTTTGAAAAATCGTGAAGATTTGTGAAATCCTTCTTTTTTTTGGAAAAACCTGTTTCCCATCTCAAAATATTTAGTTCCAGGGACCCCCAGAAGCAAAATTTGAGTTACATATGTTCACTTAAAAATACATGTATTAAAAGATTTGCACACATTTTCACGACTTTTCAAAAATAGCAGATCTACAAGCACGCATCGCGGCACTCGGTGCCACGCTGTGAGCTTGTATAACTGCTATTTTTCAATAGCTAAAGTATAAAATAATGAAGGTCCCTCCACCTTGGACCCTGGTAACTCAGTCCCACTCCCCCCCCCCCCCCCCCCCCCCCTTGTGACGCCCCTGCACACTCCTGACCGCACGTCCAGAAGGAGCGAGGGCATTCTCCACATGTGCTCACGTTTATTATTACAAACAATGTTTTGACCATGTTTGGTCTCCTGAGGAAGACCAAACCCGCTTGAAATGTTGTTTGCTTATTCTGAACAGTAAAACTATTTTCAAGGCAGTAAGCTGTAGAGCAGAAACTTTTGTTACATTTACTTACTTCATCCTGTATCAGCAACAGAATATATGGATGTGTAAAACATTACCTTTTACCTTTTTAACCCTTGTGAGTTCAGGGATGCCACCTTCCAGCAAGGGCATGTATTGTGAGTATGAGCGCCTACTGGGTGCTTCAATGTATCCTTATTTTACACGCAGGTTTTGTGGTATGCAAAAGGGTCAAGTCTTAAAGGGTTTACGGATTTCACGTCCACAAGAACTTTTGCTAAGATCCAATGAAGAGTTGTTTAAATCATGAAGTGCTTTGCAGTATAAAAATTACTAAGCAGATTTTCCAATGTAAGTGCTCTTGTGAGTTCGTAAATCCACTCTGAGGATGTTGAAGCACACTCAAAGTGCTTTCAATAGACATCTCTGGGAATGCATAAAGCGCACACCGGACTTTGTCAAAGCATCATAGTGGAAGGCAATGAGTTATGACAAAATGTGATAGTGGCTTGTTAGGTGAACGAACAGCAAAAGCAGTCCATCATCTTCTTGTTAGCTCCCAATGAACAGCATTTCATAAAGTAACATTGTTATTTTCTGTCTAGAAAAGGCTCTAAAATGGTAGAAGAGTTATTTTCCATCATCACAGTGATGTTTCAGTTTACCAACGTGGCACTCATTCTCATTTGTAAATTACGAAACGATTCCGTGCTCTGCTATGCTCTCATGAGAGCACTCAGCCTTGCACTCTGCAATCAGGGATCGAACAATGTGAACGAAAGTGCCATAAATTATTGATAAAACACTGATCCATTGTGCCAAAATATATTTCTTCCAACTACAGCCTATTATGTGACCTAAAAAAAACTATCAATAGTTTATTTGTGTCAAACCAGAAACAGTATCGTGTCAAAGGTTGTGTCCAAGATCTAAATATCTCAACAGAAGAGCAGGAAGACCAAATACAACCACCCCAATTGTATATAATTGTTATATTGTAGTAACACACTCTACTTACAGATTGGACACAATAACATTTGATTCACTAAGAGAAATTACACAATAGATAGCTTTAATGTGGTTTTGAGCATTGGTCACACCACTTCTATACGGAGCTGTGTGTGTATGCGTGTCTGTATGTAGCCTGCAATACCTCTGCTGACCACACACACACACACACACACACACACAGACACACACACACACACACACACACACACACACACACACGCACGCACACACACACACGCGCACGCACACACACACACACACACACACACACACGCACGCACACACACACACGCAGCCTCCACCGCTCAGTTCATACGGGTGTGATTTTTTAAATTGCCACAGACACCGGCATGTATTTATTTATGTAATTAACAGTTAATACATACAACTTGTGATCATTGTGATAGCTGTAATGACAACGGCGCTACCCGAGGCATCATCAAAAAGCCTGCGAAAATGAATATGGCAGAGGATTACTTCTGATGCACTGATGAATGCATAACAGGATAGACATTGTTTATAATTAATTACACAGGAACAATGGATGAATGAGAGTCAATTCTTCCAAATTAATCGAGCAAAGCCAAACATGATGGTATACTTTCACTTTAAATAATACAAATAAATAAAAAATAAACACAACTCTAGGAATTGTTTATTTTTTTATTTTTTGGGAGAAACATGAACATACTGCGGTTACGTCAAGAACATCAGCAACATTATTCAACCTCTTTTTCACAGTGTCTCTCTGGCCCTCTCTGTGTTTCTGTCATTATGTCTTCTCGTTGTGGTTCTCTCAAACTCTCTAGGGAAATAAGATTGATTTTGTGGTGAAATGAAGCTGGTTTTGTGGTCATTACAGTTTGTATGGCTTTGGCGCACTGTCAGTTTCTAGTACATGCTCCCAGTCCCGCATATGACAGCCACAGCATTTCAACATTCTCTCTTCTCTCTCTCTCTCTCTCTCTTTTGAGTCTTTGGACTCTTATATCTTTGGACTCTTTAAGTCTCTCTCTCTCTCTCTCTCTCTCTATATATATATATATATATATATATATATATATATATATATATATACATATATATATTGAGTAGCCTCAAGTCTATATTAAAATATGTATGACTTTGAGTTTGTCTTGCAAGCTGTCTCTCAAGCATGAGCGATCGGACTAATCAAAGTAAATCATTGGCCTCAAGGAAAAGCAAGCTATTCAAAGACCAAGCTCGCGTCAGTGAGGGAGACGTCTAACCTGAGTCAGCCAGCACACCACTACTGTATTATGATGACAGCTTCCACAAACAAAACCTACCACCCTGGGCCTATTCCCCCCTGCTGCTGACTTTTCATTTGGCAGCATCCCAGAAATGGATTTCACCAAATTCAGTGTTTCAATATATTACAACATTATGTATTTTTAATGTTTCTCATTGAGACTTAACCCATTTAGGCCTAGAATTATTGAATGCTTTAACTATTGAAAAATTGCAGATATACAAGCTCACAGCTGCGAGCTTGTAGATCTGCTATTTTTGAAAAAGTTGTGAAAATGTGTGCAAATCTTTGAATATATGTATTTTTAAAGCAAACGTTTGTAACTAAAATTTTGCTTCTGGGGGGGGGGGGGGGGGGGGGTCCGTGGCCAAATAAATATCATTTTGGGGGTCTTTCACATAAAAAGGTTTGAGAACCACTGACATAGTAGTCTCTCAAGAACAGACTAACTGAGCTCCAGTTAAGTGAAAAGGACCTTTTCTTTGACGATGGCTGGCCAGATTGCTGACATAGAAACATAGGGTTTTCAAAAAACCTTAGAAGGATTCAAAAGACACTTCAGGTCAAAATTCTAATTTTCACGATTTTTCAAAAATAGCAGATCTACAAGCTCACAGCTGTGATCTTGTAGATCTGCTATTTTTCAATAGTTAAAGCATAAAATAATGATACACAATAATGTGTACCCGTTCTAAATGGGTTTTAAGGAGCATTGCCTCCTGAAATTGCAAGTACGTTGTCAAATATCCAACGCATTTCATAAGCACAGCAGAGTACTCCTGCTGACAGGCACACATTCCATTAGAGAAAAGGACAACATGGAAAAGGTTATTTAGCTGGAAACATGGAGCCGCAATTAGATGAAGTTAGTTGGTGCAAGTTTTAGCAAAGCAATTTATTTTCTATTACATTACTGATCCCTTTTTTTGTGCTTTCACCGCACAATGCAGCCAAGCACGTACAGTATAGCATCCATGCAGTACACTATGCCTTCCAGTTTTTGGAGCTGTGTGGAACACAAGCTCCCTATACGTGGCCGTGTGTGTGGGTCTGTATGCGTTTCTGTCTGTCTGTCTGTCTGTAGCCTACAGGACCTTTTGTGACCACACGAGGGCGCTGTTGTTCAGGCCAGGCCAGACACCCACACACACACACACACACACACACACACACACACACACACACACACACACACACACACACACACACACACACACACACACACACACACACACACAGCTCCACTTCGAACAGAGGTTCGATTTTTGGTTCTATTCTAGTTGGACCAGCTGCCCTTCTTTTCCTATACCGAAAGGAAGGGGAATTAAGGGAATCAGTGAACAATGCATAGTTTTAACGAGGTTATGGAAAGCTTTCCTTGCAAGGTTCAGAAGGCTGTTTGGCTCGGATCTTAGAAGAACTAATTTCGCCTGCTAAGATGCATTTTGTTGTAGACCTTCAGAAACCTCTATGTTTTATGTAGACATGTAGTGTAGTGTCAAGCAATTAACTCCGTAAACTGGGTTATTTTTCCAACATATATTGACTGACACTACTTCTTTCAGGTCAAGTGAGTCATCTAGGGCAGGGGTGGGCAACTTTGATAATGGTGAGGGCCACTATATTTCCACCTTCCCTCCAAAGGGCCACATTTGTCATTCTAGTATTGCATACCATAGAAGCAAAAATAGCAGATCTACAAGATCTAGATAGTAGATCGGCTATTTTAGCTTCTTTTGAATTGGAATCCTGAATTATTATTCTTTATTTTTGAATTGGAATCCTGAAATGTAACATTTTGATTTAATTTCAAACGCATTTAGTTATATACTCATGTTAACTTTATGAACCTAAATACAAATACATTGGACATAAAAATAATCATTTTAATACTACTATACTAGTCATTAAGCTACTAATATACAGTAGACTGACGGAATTAAAGCAGGTCATGTTTGGAATTTTAACAGCTGAAATCAATACAATATCAGTATTCCAGTATTAACCTGCGGGCCGCATTAAGTGAAGGTGGGGGCCGCATGTGGCCCTCGGGCCGCCAGTTGCCCATGTATGATCTAGGGGGTAGCTAGACTCTCGGTCGGCCTTGGCGTGAAGCATTCTCAAGGGGCCCTTCTGATAAAAATCCTTTAAAAATTCACGACTGTAAAACAGCCAATATCCTATCATAAGCACAAGCTGACATTTATTGAGTCAAGCAAGCTGCAAGACAAGCTTGTTCTGAAGGACAAAAAAAAGAAAAAAAGGTTACCGGTCATGATCCATTGGACAAACCAAGGACAGAACACATCACATCACTCTATATGCATCGATTAGCGAATGGTTCAGCACCACCGCCGACGGACAGCGACAGGCCATCCATGCTGTGAGTCAGCACCGTGCAGATAAAAATACCCAAGAAAACAAATCATTATTCAATCATTATTGAATAATCAGAACATTTAAGAGAAAACCAACGCAATAACCTCAAAGTTACCATGAGTTCTTCTCTTTTAGCCTAGCATGGGGAGGGAGCTCAAGCTTAAACTAGCAGCCTAGCAGTTAGGGTTAGGGTTTAGGCTCAAATACTGACAAATCAAATTCTGACATATGACAGTCATCTTGCCAAGGCAGACACATTGATATGATACATTTAGCATTTTTAGCTCCCGAAAGCTTAAACATTTCCCTGAAAACCTAGAAAAATGCTGTTCCCAGCATGCTTTGCATAACATGTGACCAACTTATTTGACCAATCAAGGGAAAGGGCTGGAGTCACTTCTCAGATCTGTAAAATGTACTTAATAAAATTGAGTTGGATTCAAACAATATTCTCAGAATGATTTCAGCCTTAAAAACTACTCAATAAAATTGGTGAGAGGCGTGGTTTATGGGACTCTGGGAGTTTTCATTGGAACTCATTTTCAATGTGTTTTTAAATTCCATTACTAAGATTTGAGTTACATGAATGTAATATAAATGCATAATGTTAAATGAATAGATTTTGTATAAGCACTATTAATTACATTTGAGTTGGAACAATTTAATAAAAATGCATATATTGTAAATGTATATATTTAAGGTAAGCACGATTAATATTTGTTCAGTTACATCAATTCAATACATTTGCATATATTATAATTAAATACATTTAAATAAAGCCAACATAATGTAAATGTATCACATCTGGCACTATTAATAATATTTGAGTTATATCAATTAAATGTATATGCTTATGCCTTGAAGTGAAGTAATTAAATAAAGCAAACATAATTTATATGTGTCACATTTATAGGGGGGTTGAATCAGTTTTTTGGGTGCATTCGTTCTGTATTTATCATCTATAAAATGTACTAAACTAGTGAAAACAGCTGATCTACAAGCACACAACTCCTCACATCGCGAGGCGTTGTGTGCTTGTTTTCACTAGTTTTGGGGGCGACAGGCTTGTATGATGAAGCAGGGCTTTGCTTTACCAAAAGACGTACACATTTGAAACTTGGAGATACAAGGTTTCTGCCCGACAGTGACGATATTTTAGTGATTATATTGAGATAATAGACATTTTGGTTAGAACTGACTGAAAATAACTTTTACAATTAGTTTAAAATGATACTAAATATTTTTTCAAGTGTCCAAATAAATCACAAATATTATCAAATTATCTCGCGGCACCCCTGGACTGCCGTCACGGCACCCCAGGGTGCCCCGTCACCCACTTTGAAAACCCCTGCGAACAACACTCTTTTGCTAAGCATTTTGCAATTGAACACAAGATAATAACTTCTCAAAGTTGTCTTTGAACTCATTAAAGATAAAGACACAGCGGTTGTTACAACTACAAAACAGACAGTGTAAGCAACAAAGATGCGATTAGGCAGTCAATCAGTCACGCACGCGCGTGCGTGCGCACGTACGCACACAAAACTAATTTGTTGTCTCTTCTTAGCCTAATCCATGCTGTAGTTTAATGAGGTCATCATGCACCAAACCAAAAGTTTAATTAAGTTAATTTGAAACAAAAACATTTACGAGACAGACAGACAGACAGACAGACAGACAGACAGACAGACAGACAGACAGATAGACAACCTACAGTGGAAAAGCCCTCAAGAGTGTACAGCGACAAACACAGCTGCACACGACTTGTTAATAAAGCAACACAAGCTGAGATCGATTCCAAGAAACAATTGAATCAAATTATACATCCACTTTGCTTTGTTTTGTTTTTTGTTTTTTTAAGTTAATCTAGTTAGTATACTTTCATTGATACAACATAAAATGAAGAGCTTGGGCCCTTTGCCCACCCTGTGCCTCTGGTCACATCCTCCGACCAGGGTTGCCAACTTTGGTCAGTCTGGCAGAAGTGAAATTTCTTTATATTGACTAAATATGCTTATGTGTCCGGGTAGCTCAGTCGGTAGAGCTCTCGCCTTTGTACCGCAAGGTCACGGGTTCGATTCCAGGCACTGCCAACTCAGTGTATGAGTAGCACGGCTTGGCACGTCGCGTGGCAAGTACTGGGAGCTGATGGTAGGTGTGGCGCTCCATCTCAGCAGTCCATCTCCCAGGGGTCTAGCGCATTGTGACGGGGACAGACTCCCGCGTGTTACCGGCTGATACCGACAATAAGCCACTCCCGTCCTACTTGTTTATGCACACGGACACGAGCACACACACACACACACATACACACACACAGTGCTGTTCAACTTCGCCAGTGTCTATTGCTCGTTTTTGAAGTAAGGATGCATACTGTAGCTGGCCATAGTCATGAGTAGTATGGCAGGTGACCAGTGTTGCAGTGGCTTTGTGTTTGCAACATCATGGGGCCAAATAACTGATCTACAAGCTCACAACGTGTCGATGTAGATCGGCTAGTTGAACTATTTTAAAATGTTAAAATCGTACAAAAAGGCAAAGAAGTTTAGGGATAAGGGGTAAGGCATGGACGGAAATATAGCTCCCTTGACTTTATTTGACATTACAGTACAGTATGTACGCCACACTCCGCCTAATGGTTGAGCAGTTAAATTATGAACCTCTGTTAGCATTTATCCAACTTGAAATGGGTTGATCACATGAACACCACTCAAAATGCTATCTATAGTCTTACAATCTGATGAAGATGCAGCCTGGATAACAACATAGGGAATAGGGTGGTTAAATACAAAGCACAAATTCCCCCTCTGCGATCAATAAAACTCGGCTCCATTTCGGATAGCGGTGTTGCAGTGTCCTCCTCCCATGGTTGATAAACTATCACTTATTCTTGTAATCCTTTTCTTGCATTCCAGCTTTGCCACTTTTTTCTTTTAACCTCAGCAATGGTTTGTTGTTTTTGTGTAGAACAACATAATTTTAGTTTTTTTTTTTACATAAAATTTGATTTACACATGAGAGCAATATTTCAATCTCACACCAGATCTACACACTGACAATGTCCTGATGCAATGCATTTTGAGCTTGAAGATCTGATGTTTTTAGATGGAGTATAGATTAGGCTTCCGCTTCTCTTTACTAATATAGCCTGCATGCCTTTTATGGTGTGAAACCTTTTATGCCTTTTATGCTACAATCGTGCTTTTAACGAGCAGACTGGGACATGTTCAAGCACGCCTTTGGGAATAATGTCAAAGAGTTCTCAAATACAGTTACTGGCTTTATCAGTAAGTGCATGCCCAAAAATACTGTTTGGATGTACCCTAAGCAGAAACCATGGATTAATGGCGAGGTACACATCGCACTACTCTCACGTAACACTGCCTTCAGATTCGGGAACGTGAGGCCTGCAGGCCCTCCAGAGCACCATCAGAAAGGCAATGAAATGCAAGAGTGTGGAATAGGGATGGGACGATATGAAGATTTCATATCACGATTATTGTGAACAAAGAAATCGCGATTTACGATATTATCGCGATAATCAAAATCCACTATCCTGGGCGGAACATTTGCCAAAAAATAGCAGATCTACAAGCTCAGGTGAGCTTGTAGATCGGCTATTTTTTGGCAAAGACATTTGATAGAGAGTGAAAAAAAGACTGTATCAAGTACGTTTGTTATAAGTACCTTTTACCAATTATAGAGTGGATATGCAGCTCGGCAAATAAAAGGTGAATTGATCCCAGTGCATGACGGAGGACGATATCACGATAAAATCTCCACGATACGATTATCGTGAGTGTTTTTTATCACGATAAACGATAATATTGCGTATCGTCCCATCCCTAGTGTGGACTGCCTAACAAAGACTCGGGACTCCTGAATCACTGCACTCCACTTTCTCCTGTCTAGCATCAGGGTCTTGAGTTTCTGCAATGTTGTTAGCTCCAGTGTCCAGTGGTCAACAAAGTACATGTTTTACTTAAAGGGATATTCCACTTTCAAAAACACTTTTGGTAATTTTATCGTCTAATCCAATAAATGCAATTTTTAAGTCTGCACATAAAAATACTTCACCACTATGAGATCATACGTCATAAACTTTGATTTGACATTTGGTTCATCTGAAGCATTGTTCAAAGACAAAATGGAAGAAAGAAAGAAATAGAGGGAAAAAAAAGGTTTACAGCTTTTCCAATGAACAACAGATACACCATTTGCTACAGGGGGAGCAGAGGCGACAGGGGGAGTGGCAAACAAATAAAGCCTATGTCTTCCATTACCCTTTACAATAGTCAGCCCAGAGCAAGCCTACTAGAACCTACACAACAGCACAATCAAAGGAGGAAAGGTTAATGGGTAAATGTAAGCATTCCGATTATTCGCTGCAGGCAACCAGTGATTGCTTTGTGGAGGCAGGGCCCAGCATGAAATTTACATAGAGTTACAGAGTGAACAATTCTCTCTAGCTCGCAGATCAGTGATTACTTATTAATGAGCGGATGAGGAAAATCTGTATGCCTTCAAAGTAAATACGAGTGAGCAGGCCCATTGGAACAAAGGGAGGGAGACAGAGAGATCTGCTGTGGGTTTGTGCGTGCTGTGTTCAACTTTGTATTATTTGCCCTCTGTGTTTTTGGTTCACACTGTTTGTTACTGTGCTATTACAGTACAGTATGTTTTAGACAAAGTTTAGCTACCTGTATATAGCCAGGTTATATACAGGTAGAGCAAAAATGCTAAAACTACAGTTGACACAGTCAGCTGACACCGCCGCTCTGAGCCTGCCTAAAAGGAAATAACTCTCTTGGATCGCTCATTATTTTGTTTGAAATGCAAATTTATAGAACAGTTTCAGGATGTTGACAGCGCAATGTCGCGTACTGTCTGGTATTATGGTGTTTGGCGCACATATCACAGGTATACGGTTTATAATTGACTCCAACATTACTGTTTCAAATTCCCTATTTTCCTTGAAGTTTGCCCGGGCAATTTTCACAGAGACTAGCAGTCGCACAGGTAAAGACTGCACATCTATGAGATAAAATAATATCTTAGATAAGCCATCACAAGCACACCCAGCCTATAGCCTATTTGACACAAATGTATTGTCAAGGTTGAATTTAAGAACTGGATATACAGTATATATATATCGTCACTGCCCGGTGTATACCTTGTAAATCATTTTTTTACCTGTGTTCCAATGGATAGTTATTACAATTTAGTCACAAGCTATAAATAATACAATTCTCTCTAGCACATTTGTTATAAAAAACACACGTTTACTTTAAAAAGTAGAGATATTAGCAGTGAAAAGTAGATAATAAAGCAACCAACATGCCACAATGTGTTTTGAGCTTGTAGATAGACAATTAGTGATACTTTTGTGCAACACTGCTATGACGAAGTAGCAATATAGCATATTAGGCTCCATACTAAGCTAACAACACTTTACACAAATAGACTAACAAGGTCAAACAACCAAATACCATAATACCACCTTGTGCATAAACTGTAACATGAATACACACACTGTGATGTGCAGTTTCAACTGTGAGCATTACAAGACAATACACAAAGTAAAAACTAAAATAATAGTTTCCACAGCAGGCATGATTATGGAAATATGCACACTACATTAAGTAGCATCGGGAAAATATTAAATTCTAAATCCAATGGTGTGACTGCTGCCATGACAGACATGATGGCACAATGCACACTTAAAATTTCAACTCTAGGCTTGTTTAACCACTTGAACTCTAGCATCTCTATTACTGGGCGAACATGCAGTAAAACTAGAAGATCTAAAAGCTCACAACGGGTTAAGCTTGTAGATCAAGCTTAACTGTGAACTTAACAAGATCTGCACCTGGCTCAATGACAACAGACTCTCAATTCACCTAGGCAAAACTGAATGTATCCTCTTTGGATCTAGTCAGAAACTTAGCCTAGTTGAGAACTTCACAATTAAAGTAGGTGACACTGTGATAGAAAGAAAAAACTACATCTGCTACCTGGGTTGCATCCTGGAGGCTAACCTATCCAGTGAAAAAATGACCACCAAGGTTATCAATAAAGTCAACCAACGAATTCGCTTCTTGCAAAGGGTTGCCCCGCTGATCAATACTAAATCCCGAAAGACACTAGGAGGAGCTCTTATTGGGCCCCTCATTGATTACGGAGTCCTTGTCTGGTATCGCGACGCCCCAGCCGCCTTAAAGTTAAAGCTTCAAACAGCCCAAAACAAACTAATTAGGGTTGTGCTTGGTCTCCCTCCTCTGACCCACCTTACCGATCATCACCACAAAAGCGTGGGATGGCTCAAAGTAGCTGACAGAGTAAAGCATCTTGCAATGGGCCTGGTGTACAAGATACACTACACCTCCAAGATTCCCATGTACCTGACAAACTACTTCTTAAAGGTCAAGGATGTTCACGACCACAACACCAGAGGCAGCTCCACTAATCATCATCAACGTAGATTTAACACTAAACAAGGCTCTAACTCGTTCTCCTGCTACACCATCAACATGTGGAACGCCCTTCCTCAAGCCCTAAAGGAGAGCAAATCCCTAGCCTCCTTCAAAATTGGTATGAAAAGTCACCTTCAGACAGCTGCTACCCGTGACTTGTAAATAGACTAAGCCCCCATGCCCCCCCCCCCCCCTTTTTTATTATTCTTTTGTCTGCCTTTGTATTTGATGTTATGCTTTTGAAACTGATATTATCCTAGATAAAGTACTATGTTCTATCCGTCTGTCTTTCAATGTTATATGAGATACTTAAAGTGTGGTTCCTGTGGAAATAAGCCTCGGCTTTCTAGGATCTCCTTTTAGTTGACCTTGTACCAGTGATTTGTACTGTCATGAAACTGTACTTTTTTCTATTGCAAACTTCTAATAAATTCTTCAATCTTCTTCAATCAGCTAATTTAGGCGAGGAGATCCGGTCTTGAGAGTCAAGTATATAGGGTCCACAAAACAACTGGAGGCTGTGACAACATGCATCATCGTCGTCATGACAGCAGAAACAATTAATAGGCACGCTTGCAGAGTCATGTAATGAAATTATCAAAATATTCATCAAATTATTATGATGATGATAATGATGATGATGATGATGATGATGATGATGATTATGATTATGTTTTAAATAACATGCTAACTCTATCCAGCAGAATTCCAGTTTCCCTAAATGTCACCCTGAACTGGATGGATATTCGCATTCATGCACAGAACACAAATGAATGTGAAGGAGGAACTGACCTGTAGACACATAATGTATGACTATGCACACAGGCCCCCCGCTGTTGTACGCAGACTGTCATGTATGTCAATTCATCCTTTCATAGCATGGTCACGGCTAAAGATGGAAATAAAATTAATACTATCGGTGACCTCTCGGGGTAGGGCCAACAAATGGTCAAGGGAAGAGTGCAAGACAGAGGTAAAGACAGATAGAGGTAGAAAGGGGGGAAAGAGAAAGGTTAGACAACATAAAATGGGAGATAAACCATACAGATAGGTATGGAAATGGGAATCAGAAACATGCCTGTATCTTGGGTGACCTTTACCAGGAACTGAATCATAGAGGAGTGCAGCCAAGATAATGCTAATGCAATCTTTATTCCAACCTTTTCTCCTGCTGATATTTCAACCTGGGGACTATAATCAAATGTGTTAAAGGAGCACTTCACCACCTTTCACCAATTATGGTGTCCAATTTTGCAACACACATTATCATCAACGTGCTTTAAATTACTACTCTATCTCGACAAATCAAATGTTATATCTTACATAGTTTGTCCAATCTTTCAAAGCCAATAGAAAGTCATGTTGGCCTAATGATGAATTGGGAATAATGGACATTTCACAAATTCAGTAACAGAAAGCAATGATTGTAACTGGCCGATACAGTTTCATGATACAATGCATATATTTAAAATTTTCGAATAAAATAAATAATACAACCCATGGTTATACAGTATCCCATGTCTCACACACATCTATCCCAAGTACGGTAAGTGTGTGTGAAATTTTAGCGTGTAAAGGAACCACCGAAAGTACTAGAACTAGTACAGTATGAGGCTATTGACTATTGACTCGAGTTCCTATGCTGCAACTGCATATTCATCCTGCCCGGTTGAAGTTGGATGCACCTAGCTGTGGGCAGTGCTGAGGGGACAGGAGAGTGTATGACCACACGTCACAGCTCCTATTCACAAGTTTCCAACGTCCCATCGTCCATTGCATAGAAGGCGTGCGGCCACTAGTGATCTACAAGCTCACAATGGTTGCATCTGCAACGCGACGTGAGCTTGTATGTCTGCCAGGGACGTGCTGGCCATTGGGAAAAGCGGGACAACTCCCGAACGGCCGGTTCATTCCCGGCCGGTCCAGGCCGGCCATTAGGAAACAATGAAAAATAAAATGTCGCCTTTGTTCCATTTTGGGGGCTGGGCGGCCAACAAAGTAAATCGTCACTGTCGGGCAGAAACCTCGTATCTCCAAGTTTCAAATTTGTAATTTTTTTCGCAAAGCAAAGCCCAGCTTCATCATACAAGTTTGTTGCACAAAAGTAGTGAAAACAGCCGATCTACAAGCACACAACGCCTCGCACGCGAGGCGTTGTGTGCTTGTAGATCATTTTTAAATGATAAGATCAAATGTAGATCATTTTTAAATGATAAATACAAAACAAAAGGTTTTGGACGTACAAGGTTTCCACCCGACAACAACGAAATATAACTCATGTAAGTGGCCCACTTGTGCAAAATCTTTGAGTAGCAGCAGCTCTATAGCGTGCAATGAGGGCCTCTCCAACTCTTTTGCCCGGGCTGAATCAGGGGCCCAGCACGTCCCTGATATCTGCTGTTCTCCGGATGTGTCCCACACATAATAATAAGGTGGATACCTGCATGCCTGTTATCCATCACATCAGACTCTGACACCCTAACTGCTATTTTAGGGGCTCATGATTCCGGGTATAGGCCTGCTGGGCCTAACAGATTGATATAAAAATCATATCAATTGTTGATTGTATTTACAGGTCTCATGCCTCTTTGACTGTCACAGAGCTTGTGGTGCCGATTTACAGTTTTTCTCAATCACACAGATTCATTTCCTGAAACGCTAACCTCATTCTCAAAAGTCTAAGTGCAATCCCCAGAACAGCAAAAGCATTTCTCATAACATGTACCATCCATGCAAAAGAACAGATAACTATCAAAATGATAAACAAACATGCGTCAAAAGACATTAAGTCAGCCAAACCAAAGTAATGTATTTGAATCAAAACCGGACAAATTGCCACGGCTAAAAGTAGTGTTGCTTCCAATGGAAAATAAATAATAACTAATGAAGAAATCCTGGACACACAATATATATGTTTGATTTGTATTCATTTAACCCATTTAGACCTACATGGAAAGCATCTGTGTCCTGACTCCCTTTAACCATTATTTTATATGAGCTATTCAAAAATAGCTATTCAAAAATAGCTCATAACGCGGCACTGAGTGCCGCGTTATGAGCTTGTAGATCTGCCCTCTATTATTATACCTCTATGGTCCCAAAAGTGACACCTGACATTTATTTGTCAGTGTTGTGTTCATCATGTACACTTGTGAGGTGGTATTGACAGCACGTGTTCTCCGTTACGCTTGAATTGTGTGAAGGGAATTACTCACTCCAATAACCAATCATCCTCGCCTTATCTTTTGTACAAACACAATGTTCATTGTACATAGTATTTTGCATGCAATGATTTACACAATGAAAAACTGTGTCAATGCAAATAGACACAGTTGAACATCGAAAATGACTGGAATGTCAAAGAGGAATGAGAATTGCAAATACACTATGACAACTGTGTTCATTGTTTTGCATTCTGTATGAACACAATTACACAATGGCCAATGGACTCAACCATCTGCAATTTAAAGAGGGTCTAAGTTATATTCTTGGTTAAAAATAAGTGTTAAATAGCTTTCAGGTGGGGATACCAATTTTATCCAATCATGAGAGAGAACTCATACAGGACAAATGAGCAGACAAACTCCATATACTGTACATTTACATATACAAAATTACATATACCGGTATACATATACCAAGATTCGAGAGAGCACTGGCAAGGCTTGGCAGTTTTGGATCAACATTTTGGCGTACACCGAAATTTAGGCAAGTCTCTGCATTTATCATTTCAACGTGACTTTGGCGTAGGATCAAATCTCACGTCAGGTTCTGAGTTGGTGTAGGATTCATCTTACACCTCTTATTCCATTGTAGAAATGCGGAGCAGCATTGTCTAACTATCTGACTCATGTATCCACTCCTAAATGTATATTTAACACATTAATAAATAATCCTTGTGAAAATAGCCTATAACATTTTGTAAAAGCTTATATAGGCTATCATGGACATGCACTGCGGTTTTATTTCCAAGTTACAATGACAAGCAATTAAAATCTAGTGAAATGGAAGCAATCTAACACAAGTGCTTTAACAGTCATTCAGATAAAATCTGGCTCCGAAGAAGCTTATAGGTCAGGATACGGCCACTTATGCGAGATTCAAGCATTTTCGGAAGCGGCGCGGCGCTTCTTTTCGTGGACCGTGAGGTATCCAACTTATACAAGTGTGTCCTATATGTAGTTATGTGTTAAGAAACCCGACGCTTCAAACCTTCAGATTATGACTGCCTCCTTGTCAGTATCTCTCAGTAACATCGCATGCACGGCAGTCCGTGGTTTATGGGGAATACATGAATGCTTTATTTTTTGTGTAACCACTCTAACCTGCGCCGTCGCCGATATTGGGTTCAATTAATATATTCCATTCGTGACAATGACCTGTGTGGTGTCACTCAATCATGTAGGCTACAAGCTTACTTTACAGAATAAACCGTAATAATGGTTCCACAGTGAACCACATTGGTGGTGTGTGCGTGCGTGTGTGTGCGTGTGTGGTCTGTGTGGGACGCGGACATGGGAATGAACTTGAAGCGACTGCGGAGTAAATTCTCTTCTATTGTCTTTTCTTTCGTTGTTAGGTCGTATTCGGGTTCTTCTAGTCGTAAAATCGGGGCGTTTCGAGAATAATTAAGGGCGTGTTATTTAAATTTCAGCCTGCACATTTATCAACGCTGCGATCACATTTACACCAGCTATGTCTGTTTAGGAAGCTTTGGTAAATGTGACTTGAACGTGGCCCTACGCAAATAAATGGCGAAGAAAATAGTCTACTTTTTACACTCCATTGATAAATGAGGGCCTTTGTGTATAATTTTAGTTTTATTTCTACGGGTTAACTAGTCACTAAATCTGCACAATCATTTTGTGAATTAGACCCCTGTACAAATTGTCCAAAAAGGATCAACTGTTAGTATTTCACATTGTACTTTTCATCCTTTAGATTGTATATGTCAGGAAGGGATATGGCAAAATACCTTCACACAGTGGTGCAATTCAGTCTCTCACAGCAAGCAT
The DNA here is from genome assembly GCF_963921795.1 of Nannobrachium achirus. NCBI lineage: Eukaryota > Metazoa > Chordata > Actinopteri > Myctophiformes > Myctophidae > Nannobrachium > Nannobrachium achirus. Next base: position 25,818,719 of record NC_137822.1, on the reverse strand, counting down.
TGTACTATAATAGCAATATGACATATTGTAAATCTTCCAGTCATGCAGCCCTTGAAATCCCCAGTTTCCATGGCCTGACAGTGAACCATTTAACTTATAAAAGAAGTGCTAGTGCAGTATAATAATATACACACACCTTAGCACACTGCCAGATATTTAATAGTTAATTTGCATTCATCAGCAACACTGCCCCTAGGGGATCAACCGTATATGAAAACATGTAGAATTGTTTAGTCAAAATTACAATGCAGCTGGGGCTATTTATCTTGTGAAACGGCTGTTAATTTTCTCAGGGGGAAACAGTGTTTTCATTTGCATGTTGAATGTGTAACTGGATAGCCCCGTTCCAACCTGTTAGAGCATTCTCTCCATGGCTATAATGAGACAAGGAGCAAGGTAATGCTCATTCCTAGCATGACAAACATGCTATGAATTTACAGTTGGCATGCCACAAAGCCATGCATGTGTGTGTGTGTGTGTGTGTGTGTGTGTGTGTGTGTGTGTGTGCGTGCGTGCGTGCGTGCGTGCGTGCGTGCGTGCGTGCGTGCGTGCGTGCGTGCGTGCGGGCGGGCGTGTGCGGGCGTGTGCGGGCGGGCGTGTGCGGGCGGGCGGGCGGGCGGGCGCACACGCTCACAGAACAATAGTCTCCAACTTCGTTATGGCCAATTCACTATCACTCTCTTTTAGGGGTTTGAGTGATGTTTAACATCACTAAGCATTGTGAAGCGACGTTGACGGACTACTAAGTGTTAGTCCAACCCTCTGCGTACAGTGCGTAGGCGAGTGCTAAATGGACAATATGTCTTGTCTGGAAACAATATGTATTTTACTATACAGTTCAACACAAATAGCTGTCTGCAGTTATAGTGAAGTCTGTCATTTCAACTATTTTCAGCTGTCAAAGGACATATTGATTCCTACAGTAGCTCTACAGTATGCATGTACTGTACAGCATGTACTGTATGTTGTGTGGCGGTTCACCTACACTATGAATGAACAAATACATGTTTTGTGCTGATGGAACATTTTATGGATTAAGTGATTCATTTGATAAATAATGATGTAAACACTTGTTGAGTGACTTCTGCATTTTCACCACTGTATACATTTTAAATACATAGGCTATGTTGTACAGTATTGTAACCTCAAAACTAGGCCAGCAGGAGTAGAATTCAAAAAGTCATTTGAAAATCATTTTTAATGCTGTTGTTTTGTTCCTTTGTTTAATGTGGGCAAGTAAAGCCCCTTGAAATAAGAATCTCATACATTGGGATGCAGTGGCTCAGGAGCGGCTGCTTGGGATTCTGAAGGTTCCCAGTTCGATCCCTGGCTACTCCTGCCTCTACCGTCAATGGGTGAATGAATGTATTGCACAATAAAGGGCACTATATAAATGTGCCATTTATCAATTTACTTTAAACGTGTGCGCAGGTGATGTGTTGAAACTGCAGTTTATGTATTATGAAATGGTAGTTATGTGTGAGAGGCATTAGGCTACATATAAAAGCAGTCTGGGAAAAAGGAGAACAATCTATTCCAGTGAGCAGTTGAAAGTACGTGAAATAAGGGAAACTGGTAAAATGCCTGAAAAGATTTTAATGCCTTAATAGATTTTATAGAAAGAGTTAAAATAAGAGGGGTAAAAGAGAGTCAAGAGACAAACCCAGGTAAGCACATGGTGAAAAAGAGCGGAGAGTTTAATTAGATTAATACTGCGTTTGCTTTTAATGCAGATAAAAATGTCAAATCACATGGACTAACCATTTTCAATTTATTATTCAAACTGCCAAGATAAGATCCTCTAGTCTAGGATCCATCCACAATGCACAATCAACAGAGAAAGCCATTTAACCTTCTTATTGGCCAGGAGCAGGCACATGCACACAGACATCAAAGGGGGCATGAGCTATTTTCGATATTTTCACCAAAAGGCCCTTTTAGAAATTTCAGCCCCTGCCTCTCTAACATTCTCTGCACGTCCCTGGCCATGAGAACGGAAGAGGAAGCGCAGTTATAGGAAAAGATTGCAACCTTGAATGACAGTCACCAAGCTGAGTTGGCAGCCATGAGAGAAGATAGGAAAAAGTGACAATTTAAGGACATTTAAATACCTCTAAAATGACAAATTAAACACTGGCCAAATTGTCAAATATTAGAGGCAGCAATTGTGAAAATAGCAGATCTACATGCTCACACCGTGTTATACAAAATGTAATGCCTCAACTCTTAGTGCTCGTCAGGATGGGGGGGAACCCAGTTCAAATAGGATTATATTGGGGGTGCGGCCTGAAAAGGTTGAGAACCACTGCTTTAGACATGTGGATCGCTATGATATCATCTCATCTCTATGGCACATCTGAAGAGAAATACTGGACTTAGTGATTTGACTATGAATTGGGATGGTTCCTTCTAGGGAAGTGTAAACTTCCACATGTAAGGGGTTGATTGTCATGTGAAAGCTTGTGAATTGGATCATGAAGGAGCTGCGTACAGCCTGCGTAGAGTGATCATCAGCGACCCTCACCACTAGATCCCAAAAAGGAACATCAGGTTTTTAGGTCAATTACTTACTTAGTTTTTATTCATTGCCTTTTTGAATTGAAAGACAGATATTGGAGAAAGGAGAGTTACTGGACGTCATTTGTATCCATTGACTTTGTTGCTCTAGCCATTTGTTTCTTTCCTTTTGATCATTATTGACACTGTCCATGGTGCTGAAGTGCTTTGTGACATTCAGTTCAGTTCGGTGTGCGTGCGTGTGTGTGTGCGTGCATGCATGTGCGTGTGCGTGTGGAGGGGGGGGGGGGGGGGGTTATTGTAATGAACTTCCATATTTCCATGTGGCCTTCCTTCTAATCCCACCAAATTTCTTGTACAGACTAAGGCAGAATCCCAATGTTCTCCAATATTTGGTCACAAATGTATATGAACAAAGAAATGTGGGGTGGAAAATATAAATCATATTATGACCACATTTGGACATCGGCTAGCCCCTTTCAGGAAGTGAATGAGGCTGAAAACTTTGTCCAAAAACAGAGTCATAAGTCACAGATTCATCATAACCTGCCACATGAAGCCATGCTGTTATTGGACCCAGTCTTTTTTAGTCTATGGCTTCTGTTTCAGCACGGTTCCAGCCTGCAGTACAGCATGTATCTGTCTGTGTGTGCATGCAAGAAGCAGTAGTTTGATATGTATATATTCAACTGAATTTCCCTCTGGATTAAAAATATATATGGTCTATCTACATTCATGCAGAGATGTCTGCACAAATGCGCACATGCATGCGTATACCCACTGGATGAAATTAAAACATTAATTGCATTTCAATTATCACATTAGCTTCCATATATTTTAGCTTTAGATAGAGACCTGATATAATTATCTTCCATTTAACTGTATTGATATAATCCTGGCTCCCGCCCCTGTATCTACAGTACAGTAATGGTCAAATTCTATAGTGTCAAACAACTAATAGAAGAGATAATGACTATGCTTTCATTACAGCATGCGGAATCTATTGATGTATGGTAACATTTTCCCCACCATTCCAGATACTGTATGGTAGATGTGTCCCTTTATCACCTGTTTACAAAGCTGCCACACAATTACCATAGCAACAAACAATGACATGCTGAACGTTGCTTAATGTACTGTCATATCGTATTCTAGATGTGCAAAGCTTTTTCCTTTACAAAAGTAAAGATATCAAAATGATCTACCAGCTTTCAAAAGCAATCACATCTCACAAGCATCTGTTGCCTGTTATTCATCAGCAATATCTGGTGGGATTTCTTTCTTTTTTTTTTTTTTTTTAAAGCTATCTGGATGTTTTGTAAAAGTGTGCCCACCACTGCAGTAGTTGAGAGAAGGAAGTGGTTATAAACTAGCTTTGCATTGCTCAAAAATGCACATAACTATGCTGGGAAATAAGTGGTTGGAGAGATACTAAACACACATGCAGCACATCCAGCACAGATCACAGGTGACAGAACCAAGGCATGTGCACGAGGAAAGGCTGTCCAGAGAGATTTTCAGTAGCCTTTTGTCACAAGTTAAGACTGTGGTGGAGGAAAGGGAGGAGCGGGGACACATAGTAAGATGGAGAAGGGGGGTTACTCCAGGGAACATAAATAGATAATGATGCCTTGGCCACCGGGAGACTAGCAAACCCCAAGAGCATCTTATAAGCTAAGCTGTACTTAGATGCTTGGGTACAAACACTCACGTACGCATGCACGCACGCACACATGCACATGCACACTGCACGCACGCACAGACACACACACACAAGCGCGCGCACACACATGCATGCACACACACACACACACACACACACACACACACACACACACACACACACACACACACACACACACACACACACACACACACACACAGTACATTGACGAATGAAGGCTTACATGCTATGCAGTATACACAGAGATAGAGATCAAAAGAGAGCACTTGAGACATAATATACGTAATTAATATAGTAAAGATAGAAAGGAAGAGGACAGGGCACTCTCTTTCTCTTCTCTTCATAGTTCATACACGCATGTACGCATGCACGCACGTACCGGTATGCGCGTACACGCGCGCACGCGCGCGCACACACACACACACACACACACACACACACACACACACACACACACACACACACACACACACACACACACACACACACACACACACACACACACACACCAGCCACTGGGATTCAGATAATGAGTTGAAAAGCTAATGAGTTGAAATCAAGCGGTTATAACCACCTGTAAAGGGTCTTTCAAAGGTCAACAGCAGTATTAACAGGAGATAAAACAACAATGTGGAGGCAGCTTGTAATTCTTAAGCACTTTTAGGTCTCATGGTTTTGGTTGCTGATGAGGTATTTTTCCATTTTCCCAAATAATTATTAAAAATAAATGAAAAAAGTTATTGAAAAAACACGGCCTGCTCACGTATTAGGAGGGTAGTATGAGTCACCAGAAAAAATAATGGGTGTTTTTAATTAATCTATCATGGTTAAAATTTGAATTTGAAGTTACAATGGGTGTGTATGTGGAGAGGAACTGGGCCTGGAGGGCCTGATAACATTTACATCAAATATCTAAATATTGAATCAAGCAAATTAAAAACTGATCAGGGTGTCCATAAAAGCCTGATTAGACGATAAAATGACCAAAAGTTTTTTTTTTGAAAGTGGAATACCCCTTTAAGAAAAGTTACAATTCTGTCACAAACTGTCAAATGCGATAAACGCACACATCAAATACAAACTGGGAGTCCATCATCACTGGAGTGAGTGAAAAACCAATGAGGTCTTCTGGCAGATTTCCTGCTCACCCATGGTCGACAAATTGCCAAGACTCTCTGTCACAGCCCCACTTTAAGGCTGCTAACTGCTTCATATGCTGTGATCTAGATCTCATGCATAAAAGGTAGCCAAGCGGAAAATACTGATTCCTTACATCTTCATTTGCATGACACAACATGGTGACATTTCAGTCACTTTGTCTCAATCAAATGGATACTCAGGGCTGAATGAATCAATAACAACTGTGTCTGCTGACGAGGGACTGCCACAATTAAAAACATGAGAACATAAAAACATTAATACAAAACATTAACAACACAATACATAATAGGGCATACCGGTATACTATCAAGTCAAATATGAATAGCTCTCCATGCAGTGACAGCATGGGAAGAGGGCTTCTGACAGGAGAAGCCATTAAATAACCTACTGTTTCTCTTAATGAACAGTTTGTTTTTGAAATGTCCATAATCTCAGCATCTGTCTCTACCTGTCTAACTTGTAAATCCCAGTCACAAACAACTTGTTTTTAGAGTAAATACAGGTCCTAACAAGACAAGTGACAATGCTGGAAAGACTTTTCCAAACAAATGCTCATTAGAGGATACATCGTCAAATTTGCCACTGTGATGAATTGTTTCACAGCATCACTGAACAAATGGCAAACAAATGAGTATTTAGTCACCAAGTAAAAGCAACTTGACAACTTAACATGAACCATCACTGTCACTCAAAACTCCCCACAATACAATACTTAAATATAAAAGATAGAAAATACAAATATTGCACTGCATTAAAGTAGACACACCAAGGCAGATTAGTATGACATGTTAGCTATTGCAGTGGTTTTCAAACTTTTCGTGACAAGGCACACCAATGAGCAAGTCAAAATCTCAAGGCTTCCCTTAGAAACAAGAAATCTTGTGAAATAAAATGTTGTCAACCAATCATCAAGGACGATGATACATGAAAGAAGAAGAAGGCACACTTGCATTCTTAGTTAAACTGGCCAATCTGTACGCTCACAAAGCATTGCACACAAGTTTCTGTATTGGGAAATGAGTGCGCACAAATTACCGATATTGCAAATTAAGTAGTAGTTGTATATATTGCAATAATAATGTACAGTTGTTACAAAATTTTAAGGCACACACACCATGGACTCGTCTTATGGCACTCTTTGGAAACCGCTGATATGGGTAGTCCAGTAAATTCACGCTATGGCAAATTTCACAAGCGAGAAAAAGAGGAATGATACTATATTTCCCTCTTCATCTGCTATAAAGCTTTTTGATGTATTCTCTAACTTGTTTTGACAATGATGGATTACATACATCAAAGGAACCAAAACCATGTCAAATATAGCTGCAAGCAGTGATGCAGGGGCCATGGAATGCAAGGCAATATGCAAAAAGCGTAATAAAGCACAATAAGCCAAAGAAACACAATAGATTGAACTTGAGACAAAGCACCCCATGAAATTAACTAAAGAGAATTCTCAGCAGAGTGCTGAGGGAGTGTGGATATTGTAATGTATCTCTGTATTGTGTTGCTTATAATGCAGATTTCAAAATCGTGTCACAAAGTCAGTTAATCATGACCAATGTTTGCAATTGTTTTTACATCATCTTTCTAGATGGAGTGTAAGTATTCTAATTAGATTCATATATGTTGTCACCATAGCGACAATGTGTGGTTAGTCCGCTACATATTCCGACAGTGGATGTCGGGGGTGTCCTTCTGCCACTGTAAGAAGATCATGGTGCTGTTTATAATAATAATAATAATTAAGACCATAAATTATTCCAACAGGGGAAACTACTTTTCAGATTGACCCAGCTGTTGGTCATATTTAGCACACCGGGAAGCAATTAGGGGATAAGAATCACACTCATTGACACCGGGGATAGGAATCCCGAAATGACCCTCTACATTACTGCAAAGTTTCATAAAAACTTGAGTCTGCATTATGTGCTAGGGGCAGATGAATAATCTTCATGAAACAATATTCATTGGCCCCTGGAGGCCCCTTTTTGTTCGTAGATATTGGTCCAAAGGTCATCTTAATATTCTAGATATGAAATAGGATGACCAGACTATTAAGAAAAATAAAAAGGAAACATATTCGATAGGACTGCAGCATAAGGTACTTTCAAAAACAGAGGAGCAGTAAATTGAATTAATGATACAGACAGTGAATCATTCCAGAATGACTCACAATCGCCAAGGCCCTCTTGAGATAATGATAACCTACTGAGCATAGCGCTACACAGATAACTGACAAATTGATATACCGCTAGGTACACCATAAAATCTGGTCTGTTAACTCATGATCAAATGAACAGAAAGTGACATATTTCCATCATTATTTCCATGTTCACGCAGTACAACAGTGAAGTACAACAGTGTTCATGAGCACCCTTGCAGCGCATATGGATGGAGAGGTGAGGTTATTCTCAATTTTAGTTTACCAATGTTCAGAGCCGTTTCTGGGCCCATGGGGGCCCTAAGCATGATTCTGCTATTGGGCCTTCCCGCGAAAAAATAATAGGCCTAATATTTTTTATCGTTTTTTTAATCCATTTTATAATGGAAATATTATATATATATAATATAAATGAATAAATAAAAAACAACAACAACAGGCAACTTATTTTTGCTATGTTTGATTTGTTCTTTTCTTATTTAAATAAAAAATGAAATCTTCCCCATAGGGGTGCTGGAACACCTGCAGCACCCCTAGTTCCCATGCTGTTCCCACGCTCCTGCAAAGTGGCCACTGTGCCAAAACATCACTTTCTTTTTCAGCGGTGTGGAGATGCGCGGAAGCAAAGAAAGTCACCACAGTTTGATTTGATCGTTGCTTAGTCAATTATGAAGGGATTTTAAAAATTAAAACTTCTCCATATTGCTTGGGAAGTCTACAGTACTTGGCCTTTGCGATTCGCTAATTCGCATCGCGATTTCGGTTTGAAAACGATTAACAATGCAGCAGTAGTTATTTTCTGCTGAGGAGGGGGCGGTGGGGGGCCTTTTGACCGGCGGGGGCCCTACGCAGAGTGCGTAGTCTGCGTATATGGCCCGCCGGCGCTGCCAATGTTCAATGCCAATTATACACAATTAGAAGCATTAATCACAATTATTAGCATGATAATTTTGAACAATGCATCAACTAAAATTCCATGACAGTGACAGCACTGCTAGTAGAGCTGGCAAACTGAAGGATCATTTTATCCCTGTGTGGTCTCAAGTATATAGTGGAGGCAGTAAGACACATTTTACTTCAAGTCATGATGCAAAGGTCCCCTTTGGTATGGAAGTACCTTAGGGCCATTGGAAAGAATTTATCCAAAGAGACAAGTTAGATCACCCTTCATTTTCTTTTTATAGCCATTTAAAAAATGGCCGCCAACAATAAACCACTATTACACCAGACCCCATATCTTTGCTTCTGTTAGAGCTATAATAATAATATTGGTGTCAAAGTGTACATTTTTGGGGTCTAGGAGTTCAATTAAATAGGTTTCAAAGCAAAAAACCCAATACTTCACTGATTAACATGACAGCGGGGGGTAAAATATGCAAATTTCATGAAAAATAACACGTTTTAACAGGGTAACCTACCCCCCACCCCTCCCCCTAAACTTTGATTCACTTTTCCTTTGGTATGGAAGTACCTTGGGGCCATAGGAAACAATGTATCCAAAGAGACAATTTAGATCACCCTTCATTTTCTATCTATAGCCATTTTAAAAATGGCCGCCAACAATAAACCACTATTACACCAGACCCCAACTTTGCTTCTGTTAGAGCTAAAATAATAATATTGGTGTCAAGGTGTACATTGTTGGGGTCTAGGAATTCAACTAAACAGGTTTCAATGCAAAAAACCCAATACTTCACTGATTAACATGACAGCGGGGGGTAAAATATGCAAATTTCATGAAAAATAACACGTTTTAACAGGGTAACCTACCCCCCCACCCCTCCCCCTAAACTTTGATTCACTTTTCCTTTGGTATGGAAGTACCTTGGGGCCATAGGAAACAATGTATCCAAAGAGACAATTTAGATCACCCTTCATTTTCTATCTATAGCCATTTTAAAAATGGCCGCCAACAATAAACCACTATTACACCAGACCCCAACTTTGCTTCTGTTAGAGCTAAAATAATAATATTGGTGTCAAAGTGTACATTGTTGGGGTCTAGGAATTCAACTAAACAGGTTTCAATGCAAAAAACCCAATACTTCACTGATTAACATGACAGCGGGGGGTAAAATATGCAAATTTCATGAAAAATAACACGTTTTAACAGGGTAACCTACCCCCCCACCCCTCCCCCTAAACTTTGATTCACTTTTCCTTTGGTATGGAAGTACCTTGGGGCCATAGGAAACAATGTATCCAAAGAGACAATTTAGATCACCCTTCATTTTCTATCTATAGCCATTTTAAAAATGGCCGCCAACAATAAACCACTATTACACCAGACCCCAACTTTGCTTCTGTTAGAGCTAAAATAATAATATTGGTGTCAAAGTGTACATTGTTGGGGTCTAGGAATTCAACTAAACAGGTTTCAATGCAAAAAACCCAATACTTCACTGATTAACATGACAGCGGGGGGTAAAATATGCAAATTTCATGAAAAATAACACGTTTTAACAGGGTAACCTACCCCCCCACCCCTCCCCCTAAACTTTGATTCACTTTTCCTTTGGTATGGAAGTACCTTGGGGCCATAGGAAACAATGTATCCAAAGAGACAATTTAGATCACCCTTCATTTTCTATCTATAGCCATTTTAAAAATGGCCGCCAACAATAAACCACTATTACACCAGACCCCAACTTTGCTTCTGTTAGAGCTAAAATAATAATATTGGTGTCAAAGTGTACATTGTTGGGGTCTAGGAATTCAACTAAACAGGTTTCAATGCAAAAAACCCAATACTTCACTGATTAACATGACAGCGGGGGGTAAAATATGCAAATTTCATGAAAAATAACACGTTTTAACAGGGTAACCTACCCCCCCACCCCTCCCCCTAAACTTTGATTCACTTTTCCTTTGGTATGGAAGTACCTTGGGGCCATAGGAAACAATGTATCCAAAGAGACAATTTAGATCACCCTTCATTTTCTATCTATAGCCATTTTAAAAATGGCCGCCAACAATAAACCACTATTACACCAGACCCCAACTTTGCTTCTGTTAGAGCTAAAATAATAATATTGGTGTCAAAGTGTACATTGTTGGGGTCTAGGAATTCAACTAAACAGGTTTCAATGCAAAAAACCCAATACTTCACTGATTAACATGACAGCGGGGGGTAAAATATGCAAATTTCATGAAAAATAACACGTTTTAACAGGGTAACCTACCCCCCCACCCCTCCCCCTAAACTTTGATTCACTTTTCCTTTGGTATGGAAGTACCTTGGGGCCATAGGAAACAATGTATCCAAAGAGACAATTTAGATCACCCTTCATTTTCTATCTATAGCCATTTTAAAAATGGCCGCCAACAATAAACCACTATTACACCAGACCCCAACTTTGCTTCTGTTAGAGCTAAAATAATAATATTGGTGTCAAAGTGTACATTGTTGGGGTCTAGGAATTCAACTAAACAGGTTTCAATGCAAAAAACCCAATACTTCACTAATTAACATGACAGCGGGGGTATAATATGCAAATTTCATGAAAAAGAATACGTTTTAACATCTTATCATAACATTATCTATAGCCATTTTAAAAATGGCCGCCAACAATAAACCACTATTACATCAGACTTGGTTTATTGTTGGCGGCCATTTTTAAAATGGCTATAAAAAGAAAATGAAGGGTGATCTAACTTGTCTCTTTGGATAAATTCTTTCCAACGGCCCTAAGGTACTTCCATACCAAAGGGCACCTTTGCATCATGACTTGAAGTTAACAGCTTATTTTTCGGCCTTACTGCCTCCACTAATAGGTATACTCACCTGAGAGTGAAGATTTGCACAGGAGAAAGAGCAGAAAGGGCAAGAAATGTTGAGATGGTCTCTCTTTGCCGGATGGGTTTGGAAGGGACCATCACCACAAAGTTGTTGTCCAGTCTCAGCTCTGACAGAGGCTGGAAAAGCCTCACACTCCCAATACGCTGCATGGGCGTAGGCCCTGCAAAATAGCCCATGGGCCCCTGCTGCTCAGCATGTATGGAGCTACCCTTTCGTGAGTCCTCTGAACTGCAGTCCCCGTTTTCCGAAGATTGCACCATGTAGTATAGTTCCACTGGAGTACCCTGGGCCTGCTCGGACGCCCTCTGCCTGCCCGGTCTCACGGTGGGGGGGCTGAACCAGCTGGCCAGGGGCTCCAGTTCAGCCACACATATCCCCAGTTCACCTTTTAGCCTGCACGTACCGCGCACTTCCTGTGTCTCATGAAAGGCAAACATCCTGACACAGGGCAGCTTGTGGATGGCACTGTAGTCGTCCCAATCCCTTCCCGCAACATAGAACAAGACCTGGACCTTGGGCCAGCTGGGGTGGACCCTCTCGCTGATGATGTAGGTATGGACCTTCCAGTTGAACGTAAAGAGAGGCGATGAAGGCGACGACGCGGAGGATGGCGATGGTGGCACATTGAAGGGCCCTGGCGAGGTCTGTAAAAGGTCTAGAGGTAAAGGCTGCTGGACAGACAGGGGCCCATAGCTGGCGTTAACAAAGGGCATCTGACGCGCCTGGTGAATGAAGAAGGACTCTGTGCGGGCCTGTAGGCTGGAGTTCCTCATCAGGTCTTGGTTGGCCTCCTGCAGGAAGAAGGCAGACTCGGCATTGACGATCTGGTAGCTGACAGGCAGGTAGATGGGCATGGGACCATACCTCTGCAGGCCCTCTAGGATCACCCTGCCATCCACTGATGAAACTGAGAGAGAGAGAGAGAAAGAGAGAGAGACAGAGAGAGAGAGAGAGACAGAGAGACAGAGAGAGAGAGAGAGAGAGAGAGAGAGAGAGAGAGAGAGAGAGAGAGAGAGAGCTACATGTTACATTTCTGTTGAAAATACCTTCAATGAGTCACAGTGAATCCTTGTCTCAGAGCCCAGATTATTATTATTTCTTTTTTTGCTGCTGCCTCTATTCTGATTTATATGCAAGTCTTATTTATTTTATGTTTTCAAACCCAGAACTAATGGAGCTACAACCTTTTTCAGTTCAACTTTAACTTTTGGACATTACCCATTTCCTTTTTCTTTTCTTTTCGTTTTATTTATTTATTTTTTGCTGCTCAAAGCCAGTCAGTGGAAAGAGGTACTCTCAATCAACCACCTCAAGGACAAATGGACAATATAGATTGTTTGATGGATTTCTGGATGCATGGATAAAATAATTGATTTATAGAATAGATTTATGGATTGATTAATGGATTGAAAGCAAAAAGCCAAGGAGAATGATGTCAGTGGTGTGTAAGAACAAAAGTACCTGCTGATGAACTGAGGAGCAATGTGATTATTTATGTAAGTAAATAGAACCAGGGCCATATGAAATGGAAGCAAAAACCTGAAAATAAAATGAGAAAGACTAGTAGCAAAAAGAAGGTAATGACAAAAATGCGATGGAATAATTCAGGAGCATGGCTGGCGAACTTTGCATACCAAGTAATGTTTGCACACAATCCTGCAAGCTGCAACTGTAGCCAGGCAATCATATCTTCAGTCCATTTTAGTGGTGAATGTTAAATGGTTTGTTGAAGACATTTCCATTTGATATCACTTTCATGAGTCACTGCGCTCATTTAAAATAATATGTTAGACTGAATTCAAAATACATGTCTTTCTAAGCTGCAAGCTTATCAGTCCACGCTGCTTCCCTTTTGCTCTCTACCCACTTCAACCCTCACTACTCCAGTCTGTTCCTCACTTTTACACCATCTGCCCTGCACTTTTTCCTTCTTCTCATCTTGAGTCAGTGCTAGCTTATGCTCCTTCCATCTTCCTTCTCTTCACACAACTTCTCTCCATCACTTCTCTTCCAACACTATTTCATCTCAAACCCCCGCCCTCGTCTCTGCCGTGCCGCCTTTACAAACAACTCTGTTCCCAACCACAGCACACACACACACACACCATTTAGAAACAACCAGATCCCTCCTATTAGTCCTGACACAACCAGCATAGCCCTGTCACCCCACCCGCTCACCCCTCCACCCCCCACCCCCCCAACTTCTCCTTTCCCCTCCGCCATCAAGCTCCAGATATTTGGGCTGATGGAAGATCCCAGGAGAGGCCATTGATTTTCTGTCCCGACTACTCCACACGCTGTGGAGAGACGTGGCGGTGATTTGTGATGGTCTGACGTAGTGGGGCAATGACCGGTTGGCCAGATGGAGAGACAGCTGGTACAGGCACAAGTGCTGCAATCCTAAACAGCCCAGCTCCAGTGGTGTGTTTTTCGTTTTTATTTTTTTCCACGCAAACCAAACTATTCTTGATTCTTATATCATTGTTCTCATTTTGTGTTTGTTGACCGACTGACTGGATGTTGTCATAGTTTACCACCCACATATATTTTGCTACATTACTGTATCTTGACTTGTAAGCATGAATACCTAACGTTATGAACAATATCAGAGATCATTGTCAATGGATTATGGTTTCACTACAAGAAAATTATGTTTATCCTGGTTAAGACAATGAACATTGCTGCAGGTCCTAGATGGTGCTGGTGCATGATTACATTGAGGATTTTCTCTATCCCTCCTCTCCTGTTTGGCTGGAGGGGATGTGACACACTGTCCCAGTTTCCACTTACAGTACTACTATGACAGAACAGACTCCTGTGAATGGCTCATTATAGCAGAACAATAGTGTAATTTGTAATAACCTCAGATTTGGAATGTTTCTCTCTAAAGATCGAATCGTGTTGATCTCAGGATCCACATGGGAACGGTGTGGCTCCAATGTGGATTTCAGACCTAACTGTGGCTACTTCTGTGACGTCAGTCGTCTGTGACGCATACTGTATGACTTCAAAATTGGGCAAGTTCTCAGAATTTCAGCCCTGTTGAAATAGCTCTATATATTTCCAAAAATATATAAAAGCCAGCGGTGTGTGAAATTAGCTCTGGACTCACACACTCTCACAAAACAAACACAGACCGACCCTCTTAGGCTACGTACACACAAAGAGGATTCACTGAGTCATTTTCAAAGCGTTTACCGTACATGCAGAATCGTCTCAAGAGATGTGTGTGTGTGTCCCGTGTGTCCACATGGTAAACCACTGAGAAGTTTGAGAACGCAACAAAACCACTCTATAGGCCTATACAGTATGCCAGTCCTGTGAGAGGAACTGTAAAACTGCCACAAAGCACCAAAAAAGAGACAGCGCGATGTTGTTGGTTTTTCAGGAAATATGCGTATTCGGTTGTACAGACGGAGACGCGAGGGCGGCGTCTTCAGATTTATTCACTCTGGGAGCCGGTTTCAAAGATGAAATATTCGGGCACCCAAAACGCAGGCTCCGTGTGGCTGAAAGGTCAAATGTGTATATATGCGGATTCACCTAAAATTCTATTTGTATGGACGGTGCCTTATTGACAGCTAGCCACACAATAGTAATAATATGACATTCATTGAATAATGTATCTTACTAAAGCCCTGGAATTACAGCCCCATACTTGCCCTTGAGATAAAGTCTCCTGTCTTCATGGTCTTCATGGTCATGATCACATATCAAACATGGAGCAGAGATGAAACAGCCTTATCATTAGGCAGATGTTAGATTCATTTTGTTATGGCGGTTGTTCTTATATATAGGGTGAGCTGAAGCCTATGTAAATCCTGCAACATGGGGTGAATGGGCATCTAAAAACACACTCTAGAAATAAGTATCCACTTCCCCCGGTAATATAGTCTCCAGATTCCTTTTTTTATTACAGTACGTTTTCCATCACTGTACGATCAGCAGATCTCAAACCAAGTTATATAATCCTTCTTCCTTTAGCGTTTCCTTTCCTCCACCTCTTCTTCCTCTAATAACTACAAATAATTAATCAAACAAACGTCTTATATGAGAGCAAGAGATATATGTAGCGACGGAATTGATTGAGGTAAAGGGAGGAAAGATGAGAGAGGGGAGGAAATAAATGTGTGTCTATGTAGCTACATGGGGGCTGGATACGGTCGGGGGATTGAGATTCTACTCTATAGGTGCTGAGAGAATAGTGCAAGTGCATGCTTGTAGCAGAAAATGAGGTGATGTGCGAGGCCTGTATGTCTCCCCCCTTCTCACGACCCAGTTTCACAATGGAGTACATGCTTGTACTGACATCTCTAATCATAGCCAAACCATTGCTTTATGGCAAATCTGCAAGACACAACAAACAACCGTACATGCAACAGCTACTGTAGATGTAATAAACAAGAACATCATATCCAGTGCATTCAGAGGTAAGGCCACACTGAACAACTAAAACATACTAACATCAATTATAAAAAAGCACTCAGAAAAGGCACTCAGACTAATGGAAAAAGAAAACAAGAGCATTTGGGCTTTTTGAGTAGGCTAAGTCACTTTCCATTCATCGTACTGAAATGAAATAATGACGCTCAAAGCTAAAGGCTGAAAAGAACAGATAACCTACGCTGCTAATTGACAGCTTCAAGAGCTTTACAGGGCAAACGGCTTATTAGGTAAAGCTAAATAATCTAACTCAATATTGGCCAGTAATGTTGAACACTACAGAGTCATGCTTATATGACAAATAACTATCTGAAAGGACCCAGTAAGCCCAGTATAGATGCATCCAGGATACACACCCTATTTTTACTACGATACCACAATAACATTGGGAACGACAAGATCCATCTAAAAGTACCACACCTGATACCTCACAAGTATCGTCAACCTCGAACGCAAGTGAGAAACCACCAATCTTTTACATATGGATTCACCTGCCATGTTATGAAAGGCATCATCCTTGTTTACTCTGCTCTGTGATTCTGGCACACGGAAGCTTAAACCCAGGAAAGATTAAGAGGCAATTAAAAAACAAACATCACACTGATAAACTAGAGGAGTTTTTCAATGTTAAAGAGGCGGCAACCTGACTAGGCTACTCGATCTGTGGGAAGATTTGTGAATTTTCCTCTGAGGCACGTGCACAGGGGCATCACAAGGGGTAGGAAAGTGGGACTGAGTTACTGGGGCCCAAGGTGGAGGGGCCCTAATAACTTTATCTATTGAAAAATAGCAGATATACAAGCTCACAGCGCGGCACCGAGTGCCGCGCTGCGAGCTTGTAGATCTGCTATTTTTGAAAGGTTGTGAAAATGTGTGAAAATCTTTGAATATATGTATTTTTTAAGCGAACATTTCTAACTCAAACTTTGCTTCTGGGGGTCCCTGGAACGTCATATTTTGAGATCGGGGTCCGTGGCCAAATACATATCATCTTGGGGGTCCTTGACATAGGTTTCTTGCACACATTTTCACGATTTTTCAAAAATAGCAGATCTACAAGCTCGCAGCGCGGCACTCGGTGCCGCGCTGTGAGCTTGTATATCTGCTGGTAAGTTAAAACAAACAGGTAAGTTAGTGATATTACTCCTCCCCCTAGTTTAAGAAAATGTGATCATGGGGGAGCAATTGCTCAGAGGCCAGTGGTGTCACGGTCAGTCTCTCAGATCACTGTCACAGAGCAGCTATACCTGTATACTCCACACCATCTCTATCTCACTAGCCATGTGTGTTTATAAATTAAAATGACACATCTGATGCCACGGCGTGCTGAGGCGAGTTTTAAATTAGATAGCGTGTCAGTTTATCTCAAAACTCACAGGATCTCAACACATATACAAGCGACTTTGGAAATAGAAAAGTGCTACATAAATTCCAAATATTACAAAAGGATACAAGATAAACAAGTGAAATTGTGATCAATGAAACGGAACGTTTTGCAGACATTATTGGAACACTATAAAACCGAACCTTATAAATGATCTTTGTGGAATTCCCTCTCCTGATTGTGTTCAATTGGTACGCCTGAACGTTTATCTAGTTTACTAAAGAGCTGGGGAAACGGGGAGCCCCTGTTACAGAACGAACACTCCACAGCAATTGTGGTTTAACTTTAACCACTTAAACGTGATAAACATTTGACCGGGGTCCTCCAGGTTACTGCTACAAACATGGACCACTTGATATATGTTCCCCCTTTCTCTCTACACCCCAAAAAATAGCTGATCTACAAGCTCACAGATTGGCTATTTTTGTCCCAGAAGAGGGGAGCTTGGGTTCATGCGATTGGTTTTCCCAAAGTGGGTGCCGTGGCACCCTAGGGTGCCGTGATGCCAGTCCGGTTTTGGAATTCATCAATATCACTTCAGTAAGTATAACCACTTAGACCCTCTATATAATACAGTATCTGGCTTAAAGTCCTGTTCGCAATTTGGTGTTAGGGGAGTTTCTCACCTGAACTGAGTCAGTGGGTCCCTAGACATGAAAAATCACCGAGGTGCTCGTCCGCCATAGTGCCACGAATGGCGCAATGGCCAAATCAAATATGGCTGCCATCGGCTATGATGAAAATCCAACTTTTCTGTTTCTGGGTATATATGCACATGTAATACCTCTATTTGGACTAATTGTGGTGTGGGGAATTCATTTCTGATATTGTTTTGACCATTTTGGGTGATTTGGACCTCAAAAGGTCATGGTCAAGGTCATTTTGCTATTCCGAAGACCGTGGGCCATAACTTGGCCATTGTTAGGAGTAAAAACAGGTGCAGTAGGTCTAAATCAACTAATGCTGACATGTATAATTCATTTCTGACATTGTTTTGACCATTAAGGATCATCTTGTCTTTGAAATATCAATGTCAATGCCATTTTTTAAAAACGATTTTGTTCATTACTTGCACTTTTATAGTATTTTTTGTAAGTTTGTTACTATTTTATAGTAAGTTTGTTTTGTTTATAACAAAAGACATACTAGTGAGAAATACAACAAGTAAACATCCACATTTAACTTTAAAGGGGGGTTTTAAATGGGTGTTTAAATGAGCAAATAAGACTATTTACGAATAAAAGTGACAAATAAAATCACACAACAAAAGCACACACAAAATTAAATAACAATTTCCCTCAAAGTGCACCATATTGTGATTGTGTGCATCCAAGTTAGTATGATGTGTTTTTACAGGATGGATTTGCCATTGTTCCATGGCAAAATATGATGCACCGATATCCATCAGCAAGGCAGCCATATCCTCGAGAGTCGAAGTGTTCCTTGCATCCATCCATGTTCCATTGGTTCTAGTCTTTCCTCAGGTTCCTTGGCTGTTGCAAGCAGGTGGCAAGACATGCACTAGAAAGGTGCCTTGTTGGTATCAGCAGTTGTACTTCTCTGCTACCAATGCTGTGTCTTGTTCTGTCAAGGTCTTTGCCTCTCCAAAGTTTGTTAGATATTGTATTCGGTCAGAAGCCATAGCTGCATGCTTAGTCCCCACCTGGCCCATGCAGTCATCTCCAGTTTCCAAGGCATATGTCCCCTGATCACTGTCTTGGCTAGTGGTGCTCCAAGATGAGAGACTGCTTGATGCTGTAGAAGCATGTGCCGCTGCACACCTAGTGCCATACTGCTACCAGATCTACTTAATCCCCAGTGCTTGGAAGTATCACTACGACAACTCTCTGGGGTCCACTCATAATCCTGGCGACCCATTATTCCCTCCATTAGGTTAGGGTTATGGGTAGGTTTAGTTATAATAGGGCCAGTTGACTCCACATGTACCAGCAGCTTGGTGACAGCCTCCTCAATCTAGTTCAATCTTTGGGATCTCTTCACCTTCAGCCCCTTTTGCATGGAGCCACTCATCATCATCAGAGATAACAGACGCACCCATCCCTCATCAACTTTACAAATTCTGGGTGTCTGAGGAGAACACACAGCTCTCCAGCTGTGTGTTCGGAATATGGTGTCCATTCAAGCTTGTGGCTATGTAGGTAGAACGGCTGCCTTGGAATCTGAAGGTTCCAGGGTCGATTTCTGGCTCCTCCTGCTTATTTGTCGAAGTGTCCTTAAGCAAGACACTGAACCCCTAACTGCTCCTGGTGAGCACCTTGCATGGTTTCATGGTGTGAATGTATGTGTGAATGTGTGTGTTAATGGGCGAATGTGAAATACATTGTACAGTGCTTTGGAGAACAGCTCTATATACTGTAAATGCAGTCCATTTACCATTATCAGCTCTGTTGTCTCTGTTGATGATGTCGCTAGTGGAGAAGAGATCCCAGACATCTTGAATAGGATTGAGGAGGCTGACACCTGGTGCATGTTCAGCCTCCATTATAACTAAGCCTATCCCTAACCTTCACTAACCTAATGGTCAGAATAATGGGATGTCGGAACTATGAGCGGACCCCAGAGAGTTGTTGTCTCCTTCACATTACTGCTATATTACACCCCATATTTCCAAGCACTGGGGATGAAGGAGATCTGGCAGCAGTATGGCTCTGGTGAGACTCACTTCTACTGCATCAAGCAGTCTCATCTTGGAGCACAACTAGCCAAGACAGTGATCAAGGCACATATGCCTTGGAGACAGGAGATGACTGCATGGGCCAGGTGAGGATTAAACATGTAGTTATGGCTTCTGACCGAGTGCAATATCTAACAAACTTTGGAGAGGGAAAGACCTTGACAGAACAAGACAGCATTGGTAGCAGAGAAGTACAACTGCTGATACCAACAAGGCACCTTTCTAGCGCGTTTCTTGCCACCTGCTTGCAACAGCCAAGGAACCTGAGGAAAGACTAGAACCAATGGAACATGGAACAGGACATGACATAAAGGCTTGTCCTGTTGTCCAGGACAAGTGCCCATACTATGGAGTGGAGGGAGCAAGGGGGGTCATTAGCCGTCCTTTTGTTATTATTTCAATGTATGACATTTTTATCCGGACAAGTGACTTTTGTCCCCGGACAAGTGAATGGGAAATATACTTGTCCAAAGGACAACTGCCTCAAAAAGTCAATGTCAAGCTCTGATGGATGGAAGGAGCACTTTGACTTTAGTACACTCCTGCCATGTCTGAAGCAAGACACTCGACACTGATGGAGTTCTGTGCATCATATTTTGCCATGGAACAATGACAAATCCATCCTGTAAAAACACCTCATACTAACTTGCATGCACACAATCACAATATGGTGCACTTTGAGGGAAATTGTTATTTAATGTTGTGTGATTTTGTTGTGTAATTTTATTTGTCACTTTTATTCGTAAATAGTCTTATCTGCTCATTTAAACACCCATTTAAAAACCCCCCTTTAAAGTTAAATGTGGATGTTTACTTGTTGTATTTCTTACTAGTATGTATTTTGTTATAAACAAAACAAACTTACTATAAAATAGTAACAAACTTACAAAAAATACTATAAAAGTGCAAGTAATGAACAAAATCGTTTTTGAAAAATGGCATTGACATTGATATTTCAAAGACAAGATGATCCTTAATGGTCAAAACAATGTCAGAAATGAATTATACATGTCAGCATTAGTTGATTTAGACCTACTGCACCTGTTTTTACTCCTAACAATGGCCAAGTTATGGCCCACGGTCTTCGGAATAGCAAAATGACCTTGACCATGACCTTTTGAGGTCCAAATCACCCAAAATGGTCAAAACAATATCAGAAATGAATTCCCCATACCCCAATTAGTCCAAATGAAGGTATTACATGTGCATATACACCCAGAAACAGAAAAGTTGGATTTTCATCATAGCCGATGGCAGCCATATTTGATTTGGCCATTGCGCCATTCGTGGCACTATGGCGGACGAGCACCTCGGTGATTTTTCATGTCTAGGGACCCACTGACTCAGTTCAGGTGAGAAACTCCCCTAACACCAAATTGCGAACAGGACTTTAAGCCAGATACTGTAATAAAACAGAGGGTCTAAAACAGTAAAACAGACCTTATTTGCACTGTACTTGATGAGTTCTTTTTCTATCTACCCCAACAACTTTCTTCAACGAAAATAGCAGATCTAAAAGCTCGAGTTTTGGTGAACCTTCCCCTCAGAATAGGGATGCTGGGGTTCAAGGCGTTAAACGTCAAGTATAAAGTTATTTTAAGTCAGTTCGGATGGAAACGGATATGTCTCCGTGTTATACCGTATCTCAGGTGGAAAGATGTGTAGGCCTATATTTAAAAAGGTTTGAAAACCCCTGGGTTAAACATCACTCACACCACCTTTAATCAGAATGAAGGCGAACGAGGCTTCATTACTAGGCTATTTATGCTAGTATTTACCCGCCCCCCCTAAGCACCCAGTATGTATATGTTCAAGCACTACTATACATGTGCCTTCATAATTGGAGTGCCTTTGGGCTTCCAAAATGTTCCACTGTCATCCGTGGCCACTAATACAATATCCTAGTTAGTAGGTTGTCCAGAGGGACAGCTACGGCCACTCGGCCAGTTGAGACATACTAGCACACTAATTGATTTAAGTGCACATGCACCTTAATTGCCTGACACAAGAGAACTATAGGCAAGAACAGAGATTCCACCAATAGACCGAGGTTAATCAGATCACATGGAAGAGAAGCAGACCTCATCTTTCATCGCCAGGCAACACTTTCATGCAGCAATCGATTGGCTAAATCATATTTCCCCCTTTATGAAAAATGAAAGAAAATAAGGAATTGTGACTAGGCCATGATGGATAGGGTGAGCCCAATATACTTTATGGATATCAGCAATAAGTCTTTTCTTTGTGTTTGTACATTTGGGTCTTTGCTTTCACTGATTTTGTTAAAAATGCATATAGATAATGCATGCTACTCTTCCCCCATCTCTCCCCCTCACTCCCTCTCATCTGACCTTCTGTGTGTGTGTGTGTGTGTGTGTGTGTGTGTGTGTGTGTGTGTGTGTGTGTGTGTGTGTGTGTGTGTGTGTGTCACCTCCCTACCAGAGATGTAGCCCTTCCAAACTATACCGAATGCCGATACAGATACAGTACAAGAATCTTTGGTGATTATCGGAGGCATTTCTGATGCTGTTATTAGTATCGGAACAACTTTATGCATAGTAGAATCCTCATTGTTAATTCTTAAATCTACCCACATATTGTATCAATTTTTAGAGTTAAATTAACCGCTGAGATTTCATGTATGCCTCCAAAAACTTCCTTTTTTGTTTTAAAAACGATTTAAAATAGTGAAAATAGTGTGCTTGTAGATCTTGTATGATGAAGTAAGGCTTTACTTTACGAAAGAAAGTACAAATTTGAAACTTGTAGATACAAGGTTTCTGCCCAACAGTCACGTTATGTATAACATGCCAGTTTTGGGGTGCACAGTACTGTACCATCTCCACAAAAGCTAAACAGATAGATGGTTAAAAAGTGCATTCTGTAAGGAAAAGTTTCATGTTGTGTGTCTAAGAGCTGGGAGGTGCGACTGTATTTCCATCTGGCAACCAGAGATTCATTTCTGATAGCAGGTGTATGTGGATTAATGACAGAAAAAGAGCTAACAAATATCTAAACATACTGAATCTGAAAAATACCTTTGTTCCCCAAAAGCCTGAATAGACATAACATGTCATTTTTCTTTTCTTTGTGAAATATCCTTTAAGTAAAACAAATCTCAGTACTTCTTCCCTCACTGTCAGTAAATCAATATCACACCAACCGCCCAAGTTTCCTCGGACCACAAGCATTGACGAAATGCTTCACCTCTAACAACCCTGCAGCACAAGAGGTTGAAACATAGGTGAACACTCCATGCTATCCTCAACAAGTACTGTGAACTCCTATCATAGCATGACAACGACTTTTGATCTTCTTGCTGTAGAATACATGTATACAGTATGTTCACTTTTATCATGGATATTTCTGTAATTCAGCCTCAAAGGGCATAATAATTATGCATGCTAAGCAGCACCCTAGTGTTATACAAAGAGTGAAATATTTGCAAAAACACTGTGAAATAGCACAGTGAAAAGCTCTGCAGCAGCTGGCATACTTGTGAGTCTCATTCTCACAATGAGAACACACTATGACACATGGAAGGAATACTAGCTTAGAATGGTGTATGATTCAAGGTTTGGATATGCTTGTGTGTGAAACTGTTAGGAGAGTAAAGACTAAAACAGCACAATTGTATATCCGATTCTATAGGCATGTGCAGAACATGCAGACCTCAGAATGCATGAAAGAAAGGTATTAACGAAGAATGATTCACAATGCAGACCCGTCCTGTGGCTGCCAGCATTAATTGTCATGGTGTAATGTAATAAGTATAGCAATAAGCAGTCTTGACCAGCGTCCTATGGTGACATCCGTGACCGTGACCCTATATGAAGTAGCATCAAAGTTATCATAGTCAACTAAAACTAGAACACAACTAGAATTGAAAAAAAAAAGAACAAACAGAAACAACTCCAAGGCCTTAAAAAAAGTATAACCAACTGAAACTGTATTCTGTGTTTACTAAAGAATGTCCTTATTTTTAGTCTTTGTCAGTATTACCCGGTACATAAATAGGTCTATATTGTGGATGGACCTTCCAATTCTTAGCTGTGCTTTTTTTTTTTATTAGCTGTGCCAACATGTTTTAATGGCGATCTTGTTGCCAGTGAAGCCTGAAATGCTTGTTTTCTACCCCTGTTCCTGTTCTTATTCGAACTCATTATATTTAGACAAATGTGCCACACAGTTTTGTTTTCTACAATAACCTTGGGGAAGTCTATAAATACAGTGCCTACGGAGCAGCTAGGGGATAAGCAGTCGTGTGTTCTACCGCATTATGCTATATACGCAGTATAACGTTCAAGAAAATAAGAAAAAAATCATATACCATCCAATAACCGTCTGAAGAAGTGTATTGATATGCAGGAGGAGGGAAGCAAGAATGTAGACTTTGAATACCCTTTTTCATGTGATAATGTGGCGTCCGAGGTGTTTAGGCTTATACAGTATGTGGCAATTGTCTTGACTATGTTGGTCCAGTGAAATTATCGCACACATTGTGGCAATTCCCCTTGCCACTGATTACATTTAAGACCCTTTAGCATGTTTCCTGTGGTTCCCCATAAGTTTTAACTGACATTATTTGAGTTTGACAAGTTTGAGTTAACATGTTTGTATTGCACTGTATTTGTTTCAAAGAATGATTTGTTTGTTTGTGTTGATACTTGATAGTTTGTTTCATTGACTCCAGTGTAGGGAGTAGGCTCAAGCACACCTCGATCACAACTTGAATGCAGACCTGTGGATTTGTGTAAAGTGGGAAATTGGGTTAATTATTATAATTATAGTCTGGGTTTGAGTTATTATGTAAGTAGTTATTTGAGTATGAGTGACACTTTAAATGTGTCTGAATTATTTTGTCCTTGGACATGGAAAGAGGCTGGTTTATTATAATTGTGGAATCAATTCACAGTTGGTACGGTCCAGTGGGAGGGGCTTAGCCTTTATAAGAAGGGCCTACTGCTCTGACAGTTAACTCTCCCCACGCTTTGAACGTTAACGTTCGCCCCATTTTTTACAGAACCTCGATGCCAATACGGCGCTCGTTCGGTTCGTTCGTCTGATGACTGTAAGCTGATGAGGGGTCGCGCGGCCGTCTACTGTAAACACATTTTCCGCGGTGATGGTGTAAAAAATCCATTATGCGTTAGATCAACGGAGAACAATTCACTTCCTTGTTGATTTCCTCTGGCTGTAAGGCTCTGTGGCCAGTGACTGGTCTTCTTCTTCTTCAACACATAACAGGCAAATTCACATTCATTCTCGCATGACGCCGCCCTCTGCTGCCTGGCAGACCAAAGTGCACTATTGCACAATAAAAAATAAATAAATAAATAAATAAATAAATGTCTGTCTATCTGCTATAACGTCGCAAAGGTAAGCCGCTTTTTGATGGCACCAGACCCAATAAATAAATAAATAATCTGGCAGTAGGAGAGTTAAAGAAGGGCTGGGGATGAGTTAAGACCTAACGCCAACTGCTGGCCAGTGAGCTGTCTTTGGTTTATGCTGTACCTTTTTTGATCATTTTGCCTGGACACTTAAGGTGAATAAAACAACTTGCTTTTGCAACAAAAGACTCTGATGTTCTACTTTTGAATCCTTGCTATAGAGATTTTTTAGTATTTTGAGTATCAGATATTTTTGGGTATTGTTATGCGTGCCTAGTGGCCAAACACTACCCTCACTCAAAGTCAGAGTGTGACGCACATGCTCATTCACGCATGTGCTCGCGAGCGGTAGGGCATTAACCAAAAAGTTGACAAGTCAGTCGACTTCCACCAGGGAAAATCAAAAGTAAAAAAAAAAAAAATGTCAGCGGTGCGTGCACTCTCCACTCTGTCACATCGACAGGCTGGACAGACAGTGCAGTGACTACAGTCAGAAGTCCTAATAGTCGCCACCAACTTTATCCTGTTGGATCCAACATTATATAGGAATTAAGATTGTTATTATTCAATGCTGGTTGCAGTGGAATCTATAATATTAACATCAAAACAAAAGCCAAATTAAGGGAGAAAGGATTGCTTTAGGCTATTCTATGAAGCCCAGAAGTAAGTAATATTGAAAGGTGCTTTACACACAGCAACCAAGTTGATTGCAAGGTAGTGTTGATTTTGTCAATTTAAACTATGATGAAAAATGTTCGTCGACTACCTTTTTTCACTGACGAAAACGAAATAAAAACGAAACGAAAACTAAGCTATGACAGGGGCGTAGCCAGGAATTACATTTTGGTAGGCGAAATGCCAGACCCCCCCCCCCCCCCCCCCCCCCCTGTCTAACGTTATAATTAAAACACTATTCCAGTATATTCAGTGTAAGGGCTAGTTATTTTCAAAAAGCACATGGAGCATTAAACAAACAAGGCGAACATTGCTCCCAAATAGTGACATAGGCCTATTTCAACTTGTGATTACAACACTAGCTAAATTGGTTCAAAGTAAACATAATGTGTCCCTTAAAATACATGGCTCACAACAACATGCGGCGGGGCTTGAGCTTGAAAATATCGATAATTTTGAGAGTGAACTACTCCTTTAATGAAATACATTTTATTTTTTATTTAAGGCCTATTCCCACTGAGCCAGATAACAGATAAAAAAAATCTCTTTCTTTAGATATTTTTCCATTCAAAGTGGATGGTAGATACAGATAAAATAAATATCTACCATGCACAGATATTTGCCACAGGTACTTTTATCTGTGGTAGATATTATAGATATATTTTTTATCTGTTATCTGGCCCAGTGGGAATGGGCCTTACATTTATGGAAGAGGCTTGCTTAACGAGTTGTAATATGCTACAGCTGGAGAGACAACAATACATCAATTCTTAATCCAGCAGTGCTGGATTTAAACAACACAATGATCACGTATTGTGTTTGGAAGCTGTTTACCTACTACATTAAGGACTTTATTCATTTGGAACAGAGGATATCCTACAGGTAGGAGGAAAGCAGAATGGACTTTGTTCAGTGTGTTATTGTCTCTGTTGTTGCGACTTGAGTTAAATAGCCCAGCAGCCCAAATTTACATCTCTAAAAGGGTAACACTTTCTCAATGGCCAGGCCGCCTACTAGACAATGAATGGAACTGGTTGAGCGACATTCTATAGGCCTATGGTCCTCTCCACACTGTAGGCCTACTGCCCAGTCAGGCCTTTACACAATGGAAATGAGACTTTTTTTTTCTTTTTTTTGGAGATTTTTATTTTTTTTATTTTTTGCCAGATCATTTCTCAGTTGGTAGGCGGTCGCCTCGTTCGCCTACCGCTCCCTACGCCCCTGAGCTATGATGACTAAAACTAAGACTAAATATATTGACAATTTCGTCAACAAAAACTAGATTAAAATGATAGGGAGGGACTAGTGGAAAAGAGATCCAGTACAACTAAAAGACAAGTCATTTTATGTTTGGTTGCGCTCCGGTGTTGCGCTCAGAATATAGCAGATCTACAAGCTCACAACCTGTCGAGCTGCAACGTGTTGTGAGCTTGTAGATCGGCTATTTTCAGCATGCAACCAAGTGTAAAATCAGCCATTACCCCGCCACCACGGCCTGCTAAAATAAGTTTTGGTCAACAAAATCAACTGTAGATTTAGTCGACTAGAACATATTATATTTAGTCGACTAAAACTAGACAAAAATATTTCAGACAACTGAAACTAAATGGAATTTTATTCAAAAGACTGTGACTAAAACATGGCACTTCATGAACCACCGTTTGGAACCGGCTGTATCTGATGCTGTGGATGAGCTTCAGTCACTCAACCACTTCAAATCATTCATGGACAAAATCCACAATGAAAGGCCTACAGTCAGTCAAATAAAAATGCACAGGAATCGTTCACCCCAAATGCCTTTATTTCTATCGATTAATCACCCCATGCAGACATGAATTCATGGATATTTTTTGTTTTTTATCGCATTAAAAGACTCTTTGTGTCTCAAGAGGAGAAAAAGCAGGCTATTTGTGTCTATTTGTGTATCCATGAATTCAAGTCTCCATGGGGTGAGGAATCAATAGATTTTTTATTTATTTTTATTTGGCTGAACTATCTCTTTTAAGAAGCAGCAAAAGTGAAATCACAGAGTTTTGGATACGTTGGGTAACCAGCAGCAAACATGCTGTAGAGGCTGTGTCTGGAAGTCTTATAAAGAATACTAAAACAGTCAGCCAAAAACACAGTCACCCCGGGGGAAATCCGGCTGTATTCACCTGGTATTCCTAAACCTAACCTCAGTAAACTATGCCTGGAGGAATTCATCAGTGCGTGCCAGCATGTGCATGATGGCGTCCTCGTCTCTAGATGACACCTGTACATCGTACCCTTGGGCAGGGTTTGGGGGCCGAATGTGCAGCGGAGCACACTGATAGATCCTCTTCATCCATTGGTTGAGGGCTAGGATAAGACTTTCAGTACTCCATGGACAGCCAATGACTGCATCTCACGGAACCTGGAGAAATGAGTCTTGGTACACGTTGGAGTAATAATATTCACAAAAGGCTGAGGTAGGTGTATTTCCTCCACTGCATTACCTTATGTGACAGTGTACCAAACGCATCTGTGAAATCCAGGAACAGTGTAAAATCTGTTTGAAATCATCTACTGAGTTTCTGTGTCCACCAACCAGGGTAGTATGCGGGCAAGCAGGCAGTTCATAAACACGTTCTATATGGCAGAGAGTAAGGAGATGCCAAGTGGTGGTATAATCTGGACTATTACCTTTTTTTTTTGTGTGAGTGTGTCCTGTAAATGAGGGTACCTTTCCAAGAGTCAGGCACCCGTTCATTAATGAGGCAGGCATTAAAAATATATGTAAGGGTTTGTGTTGACATGGGTTAGTCTTAAGCCCTTTGCACACAGGCGCGTTTATCCGCACGGATAAAACGGACAATTTCATTTTTTTTAAAGAAAACAATGATTCTCTACGACCTCATGCACACCGGATCCGAATTAGCCGTGCGACGAGTGGCTGCGGCCGTGCGTTTTTTTCTCGATCGAACCCAGTTCGATTCGTGCGTCTCGTCGCATGCGGTAAAAAACTCATCAGCCCTTTTATGACTCCTTTTGGGATCCGCAGCGCCGATTCCGCACAGCATTGCACACCAAATCCAATGCGTTTTATTCATACAGCAAACGGAAGAAACGCAACTGTCCTGTGTGCAAAGGGCTTTAGTCTCAGTGTCACATTGCTTACCCCATCAGAGCCACTAGCTTTGTTGATATCAGAACTGTATCTGCCCCCTCTGCTGTGAACTCGCCGTTATCCGGGAAGCAACCTGGTTCTATTCTTTCACTGGCCCAACTCCAATCGGTCCCTTACATACTCACTGACTTAGGCGTGTGCATGGTAGAGAATATTCCATCCTCAAAAAAGATGCCAACTAGAACAGAGACCATTCTGCTCCATTTCTGCTCACCACCCGGGTTAACGGCAAAGTTAGTTATTTCTGGCAGCGGTTTGGCATCCAGTCTCGCTCGGTATGTCCTTTCATGTTTCTGAAAAGTAATCCATTCACAGTCCGACAATGGTCGCACATATTGCTCGAAGTCCACACGAATTGTGGGGTTGTATACATTCACGCGTTGTTTGTTGACTCGGCTGCCGTTAAGGGCTTGTTTAAAGGCTGATTTTAGCGTGGTGATAAGGCAAAAAAGTACAAAATGTGTCCAGAACATCTCAAAACCCTACTACTGCATTGGTGATGGCAGTTACAACGGTTGTGTGCAGGGTTAGATGTTTAAAACAGTAAAAAACTGGCTCATCTCACTGCTTGTGGCCAGCAGCCAGCCCCACACACACACACACACACACACACACACACACACACACACACACACACACACACACACACACACAGATAAGCCTGCAACCCATTACATTCAGTGTGTGCAGCACGTGTGTGTGTGTGTGTGTGTGTGTGTGTGTGTGTGTGTGTGTGTGTGTGTGTGTGCGTGTGCGTGTGCGTGTGCGTGTGCGTGTGTGTTTGTGTGTGGATCAATACATACAGTAAGCCTTCTAATTTATTATAATCTCAAATCAAACTGGGAACCCAAAATGAATCTCCTTTGAAACATAATAACCTCTTGTAAATACAAGCATGAGTTACCCTTCTTGTTTATGGTGGATGGGATCGATCTGACACAGAGTGCATGGCCATAGACAAATCCATTGGATTCATGGAGGCCCCGTCAAAACAAAGACTTTACCCCACTTTGATAGTGGCTCAAAGAGATGAATCAAAACAGTGAGATGGCTTCCTGCCAGGACCGAGAGGAGGCACTCTGGGCTAAACCAAAGGAGGTATTAGTCCTTTATCAGTAATTGCTGTTGATTTAAGACCAAAGTCTTTATTGATGACTGATGTTCAACAATCAGTGGTACTTTAGGCACCTGACTTAGTCTCTTAAAAGTGTCATGTTGGCTGTCATGCCTTGCCCCTCTGTGCCCAACTTGGCACAGTTATCCTTGTCAGCAGCAGGATCTGTTGTTTCCACATTCACACCTTGCCAGCCAGAGCTGTTAGAGAGATAAAAGCACTTTGGGGGTACCAGTTGTGCTTAGTCATACAGGGGGCAATATAACATTAAAGAATGATCTAGCGGATGCTGTGAGTTAATAGTGAAAGTGTGCTGTGGTAAGTGTTTCAAAGACACAGATTACACAAAACAAACATTATTCATTCAATTAATTGGTTATTGGTTATTGGTTAGAGGAGGGTTTTAAAGCATCACTCAGAGATACATTATCTTATACGATATCTTAACAAAATAGAGGATGGAAGGGGGGTGGATTCACCTCTTAAATGCTTCATACAGGGGGGAGTTATACACTTTGGGGGATACTACTTTACAGGCCTTTCCCTGGCTGTCCGTCTCAGATTGCATTGTGTCGCCCCGCTCAAATTTAAGCGATTCTCTGAACGATGATCTATATCAGTGTTTCTCAAATGGGGATACGTTTAGCCCTAGGTGTACATAGAGGTACTATAAGGGGTAAGTGAGAGAACGTGGGGGAATCCCAGTAGATCAGCAGTTTCTGGAATAGACCAGCGCTCAGACCTCAGATCAGCATGTTTTGTACCAACAACAATGACACGTTGAAAGTCACTTAAATCATCTTTCTGCACCACCTTTTGAACGGCTCTTTGAAGTGAACGATGGGATCCGGTTCGCGGAGTAGGGAGCCGTAACCGTTCATTTGGCTGAATTGGCTCGCGACGCGGTGCGGCGCCGCGATGCGCGGTGCGGCGCGGCAATGTGCAGCTATCTAGGAAGCAAATTAAGATACTACAGTTTGATTTGATCATAGCTTAGACAATTATTAAGCGATTTCTATAATTAAAACGTCTCCATATTGCTTGGGAAGTCCACTTCCATGAAAAATGACTGTATTATGTCCCTGTAAATAATTAAATGTTTGCTATTTTAAAATAGCCGATGTACAAGCTCACATTGTGCCAGGCCTAGCCAGTTGGTAAATCCTGGCTATATACGCCAGGGAGGAGCGAGTTCATTGTTGCCTGCTTGGTTTTTTTAAGGTTTTGCATGAATAACATTAGTCAAGGTAGCTTAATTTACACACACATGTTTTATAAAAAGGGTAAATACAAAATTGTGATCTCAACTGTCAGCAGAGGAATGTGGTGGCAGACCGTGCCACCTTGTGGATTCATGTTTCAACGAAAATATTTTAAATATGCAATGAGCCAAAAGAGCCAAATGAACCAGTCTTTTGAACGGCTCTTTTAAGTGAGCCAGAGCCATGGCTCTGGCTCACTTCAAAGAGCCATAAATTGCATCTCTAGTTTGAAGTTGAACTGCAGCAGATTGTCATGACCATGTGTACATCCCTGCATTGTGTTGTTGCTTGCTGCCATATGATTGGCTGATTAGACATGTCTGTTAATGTGCAGTTGGAGAGGTGTGTCTAATAAAGTGGCTGGTGAGTGTATGGATAGCCTATATGGATAATATGCCTGAGTTCATTCATCATTTTTTCAGCCTCAATGTTGAGCCTCTCAGGAATCTTTTAGCCTCTCTATACTAATACTAATGTATTAGTACTAATGTATTAGTACGGATCTCCATGTATGGAGATCCATGCTCATGCACAGTAACTGACGTCATGGACAGAACCGTTCGGCCCATACAACCACAAGGAGATATGCACGTGTGTCGTGTTTGCACCGCTCACTTCAAACTGGTTGCGATTCTTTTCCTTCTTCTGCTTGGATGATCCAAGATGTGAGATTATCCCATGCAAGTAGTGGGCAGTGGGGTATGTAAAGGAGTGCATTACGGCTAGACACAGTTGCCTATTTGAGAGCACACACTGCTCATTGGATGTGAAATTAATATTGGACAGCTATACAAAAGGTCTCCAAATTTTAAACAAGCAGTGCTCTAACTTCTCAGCAAAGAGTAAACTCTCTCTATTGGTCTTTCTGACACTTATGTTTTAACTTTCTCTGTCCTGTGCAGCCTACCCCTCGATGGCATTCTCTGTGCTTTTATAATGCCATTTTACTGTATTAAAGACCATTTTACATAATGGATAGTTTCTGCCAGGTACTCCCATTGGCCAGCCATGCCTCAACTATGCTGAATGTTGCCTTCAAAAGCATCAACTCTCATCTCTTCTTCAGTGGAATTGACTTTGATGCCTTCTGGACTATTAGCAAATTAGCCAATTTTACAGCATCTTCCCATGATAATGGGTTCTGACATCTACAGGAAATGACATTGCTTTTAAACTCTGCAAGATACCATTTGGCACCCATCAAAGCCATCCTAAGTGAAAGATGACTAAAAGGGGCTTTTTGTCTGGAATAACTGAAATGGTTTGAAGGCTAGCTAATCACAGTATAGCTTTCAAATAATGAATAACAACTATCTTACAATAAATGCGACAAATCTCTGTGAGTATGTATGTATGTATGTATGTATGTAATCCGCGTATCTCGAGAACCGTTCATAACTTCATCCCTCCGGCTTCAGATTCGGCATGCGCGTTCCCCGCTGTGGCGCGGAGTGCAGTGCCTGGCCTCGACCTGACCCGATGAGCGGTTTTCCGGAACGGGCGCGAAACGTTCGGAATCTCCGTATGCGGAGCTGATTGTTGACATCAGGCTGTTCCAGAGGAACCGGCGCAAGCGCTGACTCATTGTGACATCACTTCATAAAAGGCTCTGACATCACGTACGCCACATGAGTCAACAAAAAATCTCTGTGAGTGTGTATGTATGTATGTAATCCGCATAAAATTGGCAAAGTAGACAGTGGTGACCTCTGACATCACTCTGATTCATCAATAACAATAAGGAGTTCCCAATGCATCTACCCCCACATTTGGAGTGTATTGTCGTCATGGCATTAGCCGCAAACAAATCAGTCAACTCCATTAGCACAAAAGTGGGCATTGCCGTCTTCATTATGGTTCAGATATCATCATGTCAATTAGGCTACAGGAGAGACATAACACATAAAGATTGCACCTTTAAATCCCAGATTTGTCAGCTGCTATTGTGGGGAGGAAACACAGAAAATAAAAATGTCTCTACCAAATCATCTGCTTCACAAGTTCACACTATCTCCCTCTCTCCTTCTCTCTATCACACACACACAAACACACACTAGCCTCGCGTAGCCAGGCTTACTCATCTCCGATGAGAAAAGCCTAAGATATGAAGCAGAGAGAGTTCTTGGGAGGTGGGGCTGAATTTTCCCGGAAGAAAAAATTCTGTTCTACTTCTCCTGCTACTTCTGAGCTCGCAATAAATATACAAACGAAAACATCGATTCGGACAATGTTCAACCTATTAAAACTCATTCTGTGCCAGATGCCAAAATGCCTCCAAGGTAGCTATGCCACGGTTTTGTATGTTTTTCTTTACTATGCAATGAAAAAAAATGATTTTTTTGTAATATTTTTTTCCCCCACAGAAACAGACACAGTTGTTGTGATTCAGTGGCAAAAAGAATTTTGTCAATCGGACAAATGGTTCCAGAGATAGAGCTGTTTGAATGAAAAAAAGTGTCCATCCACTAGAATGGACACACATTTTCACACATTTTCTCAATCAGCTAAACGAGGGAGCGAACACACAAACAGAGAAAAGCATCTCTCTGATCTCAGGTAATTTTGACATCTTTTAAAAAAAAAAAAAATGATTTTTTTTTCTATGTAAAAAACACAAAAACCGTCATAAGCCGTCATTGGCACACAGGGCTATTGGAAAAAAAACGTCAAAACCGTCATGTGGCACAGAATAAGCGAGTTAAGAGCTACAATATTTGCGTTTGTTTCGCTGGGGAATGTAAACAGACCCACACCACATGACGTAACTGTGGTGCGCAGCACTTCCGCCACTTCAGCTAGAACCAACTGGAAGTCATATCTTGCCCGGGTTGCACACACACACACACACACACACACACACACACACACACACACACACACACACACACACACACACATACGAGGGGTTAAGTTAGCAAAGGGATCGTTCTAGTGTAAAAACATTGCAGTCACAGTCCCACAGGAAAACAGGAAATGCCGTCATGATGAGATCCACATCCGTTTCCTGTTTCATTTTTTCACGCAAATGCCGGTATCTCAGCTCCTGTATCTCAGCTCCGGTGTCTGCATTGCATGTTTGGGCGAGACATGCTGTAGGCCTATTCAACGGCTCAACTACATAATGGTCGAAACAGATAACCTTCGTCAACGATCGGGGGATCAATCTTACGGGAGATATATATTCTGTAACTACTTGAAAAAGTTAAGAAAAACTGAAAATCACTGGGCTTTTAAAATGTAATTTCTCTGGCAGTAGATGTTAATCATGATAGATTTATTGAAAACACCCGTCCTTCTGGTGACTCATACTGCCTTCCTAATACGTGAGGGGGCCATGTTTTTTCAATTACCTTTTTCATTTATGCCTATTTTTATATTTTTTCAGGGAAATGAAAACATTTTAAAAAGTAATCGAAAAAACATGGCGACCTCACATTTTAGGAGGGCAGTATGTGTCACCACAACCAACGACGGGTGATTTAGACAAATCTACCATGGTTAAGAATGGAGTTTGAAGTTACAATGGGGTTGTGTCTGATAAAAATGAATATCAAAGGTCTAAATATTGAATCGAGCAACTTATAAACTGCCTGGGGTGTTCACAAAAGCCAGACTAGACGATAAAATGACCTAAACCCTTTTTGAAAGTGAAATACCCCTTTAAAAGTGTCTTCCCCCCCAACCCTTCAGCATTAATTTTTCAGCATTCCTTCCATGTAGACACACACTTGTTATGACCTTAGGGTCATTATAGATTTGTCCTGTGTGATTTTGCCCTGTATATGTTTTCTTATTGGTGTGTTCGTGAATGACTGGTGAGGAGTGACTGTGTATTAGCTGGTATGAATGGTGAGAGTGGTGACTGAGTGTGATTGGCTAACTCTAGGTGGAACTACAGTGTAGCTGGTGATTGGCTCCTGTGCTCTATAAAGATGGCTGCCTCCAGTTCCACAGATGTCTTCCTCCTAGCCAGCCTCCAACCACACCAATACTATGTTAGCATGTTTTTAGCTATCCGTGTTAATATGGGTGAAGGCAGACGTGGTAATGTAGGGGTGGGTTGCCTTCTTGTTGTTTGGTCCATGTTTCTTTTGTTAGTTTATTTAGGGAAGATAACTGTGCTTGGTTTAGTGTTTGAAAGTACTAACTGGGTTAGGATTTTCGGTCCCATCCTAATTTACAGTACACTTTAAGACAGAATAAGACATAATAAAACCATATTAAGAAATAATGTGTTGGTAATTAGAACTAATATGTTTTATTAGACAGAAACAAAGACAGAATAGCAGAAAGAGCGGATACATTCTCTGGCACCGGCACCTGCCGCGGAACTGCCGCGGCAGGCACCGCCGCACGACCGGCAGTCGCACTGCATCGCCGGCGATAGGACCGGCAGTTCGACTGGCAGTCCCGACAGTAGCCCCATATAGAACCTCACCCGTCGCTGCATACGGTTGTGCTCCGAGACGAGGTCCTATAAGGGTTTCCCCGTGGGGGGGGGCGAACGCCTCCAACGGTGCGGTAGAAAACACTCTTCCCGAAATTGTATCCACAAAGTAACGGTAGTTCCGAGCTCCCAGACTGTGAAAACCTAGCCAGGGTCAATAAAACATGAACCAGGGCACGAAACAACCCCTTAAAATCGCTAGTTTTGTCAGCCGGTAATGTTTACAAGCCTGGAAGTTGCAGCCGGAATGGTAGCATTAGCGGCCCCTCTGGTCGAATGTCTGTTCGAATGCAGCGACGGTTGGGGCTACGTTCGACCAGAGGGGCCGCTAATGCTACCATTCCGGCTGCAACTTCCAGGCTTGTAAACATTACCGGCTGACAAAACTAGCGATTTTAAGGGGTTGTTTCGTGCCCTGGTTCATGTTTTATTGACCCTGGCTAGGTTTTCACAGTCTGGGAGCTCGGAACTACCGTTACTTTGTGGATACAATTTCGGGAAGAGTGTTTTCTACCGCACCGTTGGAGGCGTTCGCCCCCCCCCCCCCCACGGGGAAACCCTTATAGGACCTCGTCTCGGAGCACAACCGTATGCAGCGACGGGTGAGGTTCTATATGGGGCTATCCCGACAGTAGGTCCAGCGGCCGCCGCACGGACCAACAGGTCTTGTCGCGGTAAACTGCCGGTCCGTGTGGTGGTGGCTGCCTTGGCAGTTACCAGCAATGCCGGTCCTACCTACCGTTCTGTGCGGCGACCGCCGGTCCTATCGCCGGCGATGCAGCGCGACTGACGGTTGAACTGCCGGTCGTGCGGCGGTACCTGCCACAGCAGGTGCCGGTGCCAGAGAATGTATTCGCTCTTTCTGCTATTTTGTCTTTGTTTCTGTCTAATAAAATAATATTAGTTCTAATTACCAACACATTATTTCTTATTATGGCTTTATTATGTCTTATTCTGTCTTAAAGTGTACTGTAAATTAGGATGGGACTGGCTTTTCTATGCAGGGCCCACCCTGAGGTAACATGCATTACATTCAAGTCTGCCAATCTAATAAATCCCAAGTTTGGTGGCTTTTAAACTGGTGTTGGCTGGGTGTGTTTAGGGACTGGGAAGGAGGGAGTCCAATTTCCATGTTGCACCTAGGGACCCGTAACGACAAAGGAGCTACTGTATGAGATGTGTCACCAGAAAATAATACTACAACTAATGTTACACAGTATGACTTTAATCAACTGTCCCAAAGCTGGCTCTGTACACGCCACTCACCACAGAGTATTATGGCCATGACTTGATAAGTCTATTATTTTGATTTATTGCCGGCCAGCTGAGCCAATCGAAGTTATGGAAGGGTTATTCGGAAGTGACTACTGTTATATAGTTTCAATCCAGAATATAATGCTGTAAGGCTACCTTTGTGCACCTGCTTGTCGTTCATGCCTTAAAAATGGATATGGCAAGAGAAAAAGAAGTGTAAAAAGAGTGGTATGGTCAGGTGAGTCATCCTTTGCCATATTCTCCACAAGTGGGCGAGTATGTGTGGCATACATCAGTGATTCCCAGACTATTCAGGTCGACTCGAGACCCAAAAGAGACATTAGATGTTTGCCCATGACCCAAACTAGTGAAAATAGTAGATCTGCAAGCAATCTGAGCTTGTAGATCGCCTATATTTTCACTACTTCTTAAACCTTTTGTTCTCTGATTTTCCCTTTATTTCTTCATGAAATGACAGGAAAAAGAATATTGAAACGTATTATTTTTTTTAAACAAAAAGTAGCAGGAAACAAAAAATAAAGGGACCCATACATTTTTTTTGACCCGTGACCCACAAATGGGTCCCGACCCAGTGATTGGGAAACACTGGTGTACACCACGAGAATGGCATAGGCCTGAATGTTTGAGCACAACAACAGAGAGCTGGCTATGTTATGCTGTGGAGTAAGTCACCAGATCCCAACAGGGTTGATCGGGGGACGTTTGTGTTGTCTTCAGGTCCACATCATCTCTCCATTAGAGTTCCAGAGCCTCGTACTATCGATATAGTGCATTGAAATTGTTCTGGGGCTCATGGTGGCCCAACACCTTACTAAAGGCACATAATGTAGTTGTTTTCTTTCCTTTAATTTCTCACCAGCCTGCATACAGTATATACTAAGCCACATAGACACAGGAGCACAGACATACTGTATAAACAGAGCCCTCACAGCACATACATAAGATGTACTGTACACCGACAGACACGGAACAAAAGCACAAATCAAGTCCTTCACAGTCACACAAATAGTGTACATACAGCACGGTAGATGAACACACACAAACTGCCCTGAAACGCACGCACGCACACACACACATGCACACCCCGTTTATGGAGCGTGTTGCCGGGATGAGCACCGAGGCTGTCACTTCTGTCACAGTCGGCCCCTTTCCACCGCGCTCCTCTGCTCTGCCCACTGCACCCAATCTACTACAGTCAATATTTATAGCCCCGCCATAGGAGACGTGCCCAGCAGCCAAAACCAACCATTTACACTACACCCGCCGCCTGACTAATTAGGCACATTTGTCTTTCATTTAGCTGAGATTGAAGAATTGCTTTATGAAGATGTGGGGAAGATTAGCGCAGGCCTTTCAGGTTTCCTCATCAAAATATCTCTGAAATACCGGTGAATACCAGTGGCCATGGACGGCATGGAGTAAAATGTCAGCCTCTGGTTGGCTAGTGGAACATAATATGAATGATAGAGGCCTTCCCACTACAAGACATGACAGACAATATGTCTAATTTATAATACTAACCCTGACACCACAAGTTCTCAGCAGAATGTGATCTATGATAAGTTGCGGCCAGCTCTTGTTTGCACTTAACACTTATGTTGCTATGATTTCTTCTCTTCAATGTCCCACGTTGCCATGGTTACCATAGACTTCCATGTAATTGCGCAATTGTGTAAAAAGTGCACGCCCATGCCTAGATGATGCACCACGTGTGTGCACACTGTTCACAGCTTTCAAACTAAAAAATCCGCTTGGAAATCCGTTCAGGCATTCATGATTTATCAGCCATTATGTTTTCAAAAAACAAACATGGCTGCCATGTTTGAAAGAATGGGTTGGTATGGGGGTTAAACATGCAATTTCGCGATCGCGATCATGCCTAATACTTTTCTGGAGGTCCCAAAAAAAAAATTGAAAAAAAAAATGTTTTTTTTTTTGTTTTGTTTTTTTCAAAAACGGCCCAAACTCGGGAAACTCGGGGTTGGCACAGCGGTAGTACCTTTTCAAACTCGGGAAACTCGGGGTTGGCACCAGATGTGTTAAAAAAAACGGTGGAAAAATCATTCACAAGTTTTATTTAAAGGAGCTATAGTCAACTTTTTCTTGAAAAACGGATGCTAAAATAAAAATAATGTTTCGAAAATATTTTATAAAAAATAAGCTTCATATATGTGTTTCTATTCAAAAATGACCACAAAAAGCGTAACATAATGATAAAATAATCATTTTGGCCAATGTCAGACCGACACTTTGTTTACTTTCTAGTCTATAGACTAGGATGTAAACAAAGAGTCGGCCCTACAATGAAAAAGTTGACTATAGCTCCTTTAAGTTAAAGTATCAATACTGCAATTTAGAAATAATCTGTTACAAGTAAAAGTCAGCAATAAGTGCAAAAGTATTGGTCTTAAAATGTTCTTAAAATACCAAGAGTAGAAAGTACTCTTTATGCAGAATGTTCCATTTCAAGTGTTCAAAAAAAATCTTCTGAAAATAGTATTTACCACCCCAGATACCTGTTATACATGTTAGGGATATTTTACATAAGGTTGGGATTAATATAGATGGAGGCTTCACCAAATAGAATATTTTGACATGGATTATGTATTCTTAACTGGGTAGTAGCTACTACTTCATGTTTATATTCCTGTTAGATGATCCGGAAATCCACGCTGAAAAAGGTAGCCTACACAAGCTGAGACTTGACGTGAGACTTGATTATACTCACGTCAAATTGCTGACAGATTGATAAACGCAGAGCATTGCATTAAAATCACCATAGCCTATGACTACTTTTTGGACGCACGCAATTTAGATAAATGAGGGTGCTAAAGCCTAAAGGCTGATTTATACTTAGTTGCATGACACGATGCACAACCAATTATAAATCTGGCGTATCTCTCACAGGCTCCTTCACGAGAACTATGCTGACAGTCAGGGGGGGGATGTCGATGGAGGGGTTGTTGTTGACAGAGACGAAATAAGAAGCAAACAAAGTTTGAAGAAACAAAACCATTGGCATGAAGCGTCCCAAAAAAATTTTTTTCTTCCATAGTTTTTTCATCTCCAGCGTCTATTTCCTTTCTCTCTTTATTTCATTTACGCATGCCCTCGTTCTCTCTCTGTGGGGTTCTTGCCTTTAACTCAGACACACACACACACACACACACACACACACACACACACACACACACACACACACACACACACACACACACACACACACACACACACACACCGTAAGGACACCACTACCTACGATATCAAAACCACTGGCCTAATGGCCTTGCATCAGTAGCAGATAATCTGCTTTAGATGCCCACCTATAAATCCTGACTGACAACAATCTTTCATTCAATCGCATATCCCTGTCAAGCCTGCCCCAACCCCCCACCCCGAATAATTGGGGGGATATGTATTAAAGTAAAGGGGATTTTTTTTCTTTTCTTTCTGTAACAAATTGGCTAAGAGCACAAATTTGGCGTTGTTCACAAACCTGGATGGATTGTGCACAGTTAATTAAGATAAAACGATTCAATTCAAGTGAGATTGAGGCTCCGATCTGCGTGCGGCACACCGGGGCTGTTCTGATTAGCAGCCAGCCAGCGCATTCCACGACATTTTGATGCGAGACAATCTTTCGCTTTTTCAATTACACACCCCAACAGCCCTCTAACTACCAAAACCCAACTCATTTGCATGATTGAAATATAATTATGGTGTGCAGGAAAAAAAACAGTTCTATTTTGTTTCCCATTACAATTGCTCTACACACACGCACGCACACACACACACACACACACGCACACACGCACGCACGCACACACCCACGCACGCACACACGCGCACACGCGCACACACACACACACACACACACACACACACACACACACACACACACACACACACACACACACACACACACACACACACAAACACACTTTAATGATGGGCCCTAAGGTCAGAATGTATCAAGAGAAAACTTTGAGTCTAGAGGAAACTATGAAGCCATTGAGAATATTTACTCTATTATGTTGTGTATGCTTTAGTGTGCATGCACTAGTGTGGGCATGCGTATGCATACTATGTGCACGGAAATAATCACATGAATGAGAGGCGTGCATGCGTGCGTGTGCGTGCGTGCATTAATATGTGACTCCCTTGCATGCCCAGCTCCATTCCTCATTTGCCTCAAATTAGCCTGCAGTCGTATTAATAGAACCAACAGAGACCGACCAGATGGCTATTATGACACTATCATATCTTTTTATGGGTCACTGAGCAGCTACTAAGCAGTTAGCCTGTTGTCTGTAAGCAGTATGCTGGTCATTTCTGGGCTAAACACTAGCTGTGAAGGTGAACTCTTCTCACCTGACACACAGATGGTGTTTACGCAGGCTGTCAATTTCATGCAGCTGGGACAACCTCATTGTGCACGTGTGTGTGTGTGTGTGTGTGTGTGTGTGTGTGCGTGCGTGCGTGCGTGCGTGCGTGCGTGCGTGCGTGCGTGCGTTTGTGTGTGATTCAATGACCAAGTTCTGATACGTCACAATGTTACGGCACTAACAAATTGCTGTAAACGACCACGTGGTTAATAGCCATTTAATTAAGCATGTTTTTTAATAGAGTAGTTGATCATTAATATCTTCAGATACTTCATGGCCCCTCTACAATGTCAAGAAATCATGTCAGAGCTATGACATCTTCCGAGGTCATGGTAAGCAGAGAACGAGGTACTTGTGGGTGTTTTTCTTTTTGTGTTGATATAGTTAGTTGGAAATAGAAAACAGAATTGACTGTAACTAATCTTGTACCCTGACTGCTTCTCATCTGCTGATTTCCATTATCACACAATATAGGCTACATCAGGGGTCTTCAACAGGGGGTACGGGACCCCTAGGGGGTCCTCAGAGTTACTACAAGGGGTCCTCCAAATCTTTGTGTGATAGAAACTTGTTTTTCCCCCCCTTTTTTATATTAACCACTTGAACCCTAGCGTCCATATTCTGAGAACTTTAGCCAAAAATAGCAGTTCGGCTATTTTTGACAAAGAGCTTTGGAGGGGGAAAAGAGCAGACTAAGTACAGTGAAAGGTCAAGTTTATTAAGTATTGACGGTTCAAGTGGTTAAATATCTGAAAACCCACATTAACATGAATCCAAAATATACTGATGATCATGCTGTCAAACAATGACTATTGTGGGTTAAGGTTGTGGGGGTCCCTGCTTCATCTCTCGCTCAACTAAGGGGTCCTTGGCATGAAAACGTTGAAGACCCCTGGGCTACATAGTTCTTTCTAGGATGATATGGAAGGTAAAACTGTCAATTGCAGACTGATGTTTGTATTGTTAATAGTTATTGTCCTAAGTTTCATGTGGTACCTTGACCAGAGCCAATCGCTGTCTTGTCTCACAAGTGGTTTTGAGTGTGACTTATGAGCGAGTAGAGAGAGTAGTATGTCTTTCTTAAGGACATCATAGCAAAGACACATTGCTGTCAGAGGACATACGGTATAAGAGGACATTATTGACAGTGGCATAGATCACACCTGGGAGGTATTTACAGTAAGTGTTCAACTTGTGGTTTGTTTTAATTGACATACTGTACAGTGCTACCATATATAATAGCTAACGTGAATTTTGCCACTAAATGTAAAAGATAGCAATCATTGTCAAATTGAGAGCTACAGAATCCTAAATGAACCGCCGTTTTGTGTGCATGTGTGTGTGTGCGTGCGTGCGCACATGCACGTACAGGTACGAAAGGCATGTGTGAACAATATGCACGTGTTCCTATTAGGCACGTTCTGCACTCACTCAATCAGTTAAACACATGTGCACAAACATACAACAACAACAACAACGACATTAATCATAACTTGTTTCAAGGAAGAAGGACTTAGTGGTTCCAATTCAATGGCAAATAGGACCTGCCTGGGGCTTTCCAACATCTCCCTTCTCAACATTCCTCAACATTCTTCTTCATTACAATGCCGCAACACCGCAAGCACAACCTGCACCCAATAAAATGTTCCATTAATTTCGTCATGGCTAAGAATAGATGTCTTGCAATCCTGATGCTGCTGAGGCAGGGAATCAGCACAATGCAATGTTGCTGGCCTGAATTATCATATAAAGAGGAATAAAGAGATATAACATCTTTATTGCGTGCCGCCCTCATCAGACACTTGGGCACACAACACAGCTGCCAGTAAGAAAAAAGGAAAAAAAAGAAAAGACAATTTATTTTCCGCCGCGAGTTATTGAGTCACCACATGCATACTCCGTGTTTATGAAGATGCACGTTATAATTAGTCAACAAAGACTCATTGATTGAATATTCAGTGGTCCAGATCTGTTGTTTGATTCTGAGACAATGTGGGATTTTAAATAAATGAATACACAGTGCAATTCTTAGTGTTAAATATAATAAAGAGGGTCCATTTTTACAAATGACATTTTGGAGCTGCCATTTGATTGGCCCAGCCAAACGCTGTGCTGCATACAGTACTTGTTGTCTGTATGTTTTCAGAGTGTCATTCATCTAAATGTATTAAAGAAATCACCACATTATTACAGATAATGTGCTTTTTTGACGCTAATAACACATCTGAGTATTGGATATTATGTTAAGTCACACAGCCACTTCACAACATAATAACATGAGTACAATGATGCTTAAGCTCCTCAAATAACTGTCAATATCTCCATTTTATTGTTGTCTGTATATTTAATATTAAGAGGGAACGGTAGAACCTTCTCACTGGATTGAATATTTCTCCGTAGCAGTCAAGGCACAGCAGTGTCACACAGAAAGGCAAACACTTGGCAAATGCCAGGTGTCAGTGGTGGCTTGTCAGTGCCATGCATGTCACAGACAATATACTCTTTTCCATGTGCTAGCTCCAAGCCGTGGGAAAGTGAATTGTGATTATACGCAGAATACATTGTGCAGCGCAACAGCTTATACTTCACACCACATGTATGATAATTCCCATTGAGAAGCCTGTAATACCACACCTGCAGGGCTAGATCTAAGCCTGCAATCCCTCTTTTTATTCTGGCACCGATATCCTATCGTCGTACTAGAATAAAAAACAGAGAAAAAAATAAACATCATTATGAAAGTAACACTTCACACAAATGGAAGTGCAATGGCAATTTATAGTGATAGCATTGCCTCATAGTGCATCTGTTCTGCATTTAGCCTGTGGTTTTATCATATTAGTTCTGCTGTGTTTACTGCAACATATGAATTCTCAGTTGTTTAAGGTGAAATTTAAATGTAACATCATAAAGTTAATATCTGATGATCGGCAAGATGATCATGAGTGCTAAAATAAATACTGTATGTCTGAATATCCGTATTTAGTCCAGTCATTATATGAAAAAACCTAAAACAAATTGCAATAGTAGCAAACTCAACTGATTCTGTATCCTCATTATGTCCTTAGTGAGGGAAAAAAAGTCCCAAGGAATCCCATCGGGGCAAAGTTTTGAAAACGACCTACCTACCTTCACTTACTATACACTACACTATAAAGGAAAATATGACTCCCAAAAAATCTGCTTTAAGTGGGGTCAAACTAGGGGGTTTTAATTATTCTGAATCCATTGCAAGCATTTGTTTTGCATGAAAAACATTCCTTGGGCTAAAAACGGACCCCAAAAGACTGTGAAAATTGATGACTCATCACTAAA
This sequence comes from Nannobrachium achirus, assembly GCF_963921795.1. Lineage (NCBI taxonomy): Eukaryota > Metazoa > Chordata > Actinopteri > Myctophiformes > Myctophidae > Nannobrachium > Nannobrachium achirus. The sequence goes on along the minus strand of NC_137822.1, from coordinate 25,773,858 downwards.
CCATCATTTTGAGGGGCCATTTCTTGCCCAAGGAATGTTTTTCGTGCAAAACAAATGCTTGCAATGGATTCAGAATAATTAAAAACCCCTAGTTTGACCCCTCACATCCCACTAAAAGCAGATTTTTTTGGGAGTCATTTTTTCCTTTATAGTGTAGTGTATAGTAAGTGAAGGTAGGTAGGTCGTTTTCAAAACTTTCCCCCGATGGGATTCCTTGGGACTTTTTTTCTCTCACTAAGGACATATTGAGGATACAAAATCAGTTGAGTTTGCTACTATTGCAATTTGTTTTAGGTTTAGCCTCATTTTGGCCTAAAATTACTGGACTAATTATGGGACATTCTGCAAAATAGATCTACAAGATCAAAATGCGTCACAAAGCGACACGTTGCGATTGTTAAAGTGGTTCATATAATTCCTCTAGGCAGCAGGCCAATCATGCAGCCATAAGAGTTGTAAATTTAGTTTTTTGTTTTGTTTGCAATCCGTTGCTCAGCCAATCTCCGGCACTGTTGAACTAATCGGCATGAAACTTTGCACGCAAAGTCCAAATAGGCCAAGGAAGGACCTCGGCCCCCACATTTTTCAAATCGGCCTTATGGCCTCAGGCATGATGTTAGTTAAACCATCACTGTACAACTTGAGAAAATGTCCTTTGGCCTGGATTTGATTTGCCCATTTCTCTAACTGCCACAACAAATATAGCCAGCAACACTCTATCTATAATGTATCTAGTTGTGGAAGGCCTTTGATCCTTGTTCTGAACCACGTAAGTACCCAGTTGGAACCAATCCAAAATCATTGCAATGTTTAATAGCCTCCTGTATAACACAAACTCGGATTTTAGAAAAGCAGCAGCGTGTCTTTTCCTAGCTTTGATTTTTGCAGACATGTCTTTGTGAGTAGCGCTCCTGGAGAAAAGGCTGGCCAGGAAATGTCAGGTCATCAAAATCCTGTGAGTCCAGCACTCACGCTGAGAGGGTTCAGGGAAGGATGTACGAAAAACAGCTCTAAATGTAAATCCAATCTGATGAGCTCACCATAGGGTAAATTAATCAGATTTACACATGTAAGAGCTCTGGCCTTGTACGACAAGGAATTGGAAATAGTACTAATTGGCCTTACAGATCGTAGGAATCTCACAGCATGTGAGACAGCATGGCAAGGTGCCTATTTGATGGAAAAGAAAATCATCTTGACCCATATAGCTACACCATTTTAGACAAAATTATTCAGTATCAGGTGAACAGGTATTAATTAAAGGACAAGTTCACAGATTATAGTTCTCAGTCTAATATACCAGTAAGACTCCCTAATCGGGAGATAAGCGACCGTTGGTCGCTTATCTCCACAAATATCACAACCTCCACCTCTCACGTCATACGGGCAGCCATAGTTACACCTGGAATGTTGAATCTCCATATATGGAGATAACATACAGTACGCATCACACAAAGTCTGACCTCACCAGCCCATACTTGGGCATGGACGACTTATATCTCCATATACGGAGATGGCCATATATGGAGATACGATGACATCACAGAGTCCACAGCAGATGATGTGGCGTGATGTCATACAATACACAAACAAGCCCTATATAAAGGGGCAATTCTCACCAGGGGAGAGAGCATTCCTCGACTCATTGCCTGCCAATCCACAACCTCCACCTCTCACGTCATACGGGCAGCCATAGTTACACCTGGAATGTTGAATCTCCATATATGGAGATAACCTTAAGCATCACACAAAGTCTGACCTCACCAGCCCCTACTTGGGCATGGACGACTTATATCTCCATATACGGAGATGGCCATATATGGAGATACAATGACATCACAGAGTCCACAGCTGATGATGTGGCGTGATGTCATACAATATACAAACAAGCCCGCAGGGCAAAGGTGTGACGTGTGACGTGTGACCGACGGACGGACGGACGGCCGGTGGAGGTTTTGATAGTAAACTGCGACCTGACGGTCGCAATTATTACACTAAATACCTTTTGACATCTCTACAGCCTACTGGCCCTGTCAAAAGGGGAGTGGGAGGTCGTGTTACTAGCCACTTGGGGCTAACACTTGCAGCTGACAATTTCAAACAGGGATTTACAAGGTGCTTTTAAAATGCAATAGGTACCGGGGGTAAGTAGACAACTGAAATGTTACACAGCACTATTCTATTTGGCTGAGATTTCAGTATAAAACTGGAATATGGTGTTTGAGGAACGCTCCTCTGTCCCTGAGTAACAGATAAATACAGTATCGGTCTAAAATCAGTTAAAGTATCCTGTAAAAGATTATTGGGGCAATATTCTGATGGTCCTACCTAAATCCTATTTATGTAGGGTGCCAGCATTTTCTTTCTGCTAGAATGCTATTTTTTGCTAAGTTTTTGCTATTACTACTGGAGTCATGTGATCAAGATGTATCAGTCAAATTCTTCAGATTCCGTTCCGATTCGCTTATTATTGGCTTTAGAATTTTGCAGGAGGGGTTTTTGTGTTGCACAAAATGGCACAAATCAGCATCTGATTGCCATATCTGTGTTTCTACTGTAAACTGTTACAGTTCAAACAAAGGCTATGAAATGCCCATAAACTCTCAAATACCTGGAACGCGCCCGAGTCGCGTTAGATTTTAACCACTTTAACCATTATTGTATGCTTTAACCTTAGAAAAATAGCAGATATACAAGCTCACAGCGCGGCACCGAGTGCCGCGCTGCGAGCTTGTAGATCTGCTATTTTTGAAAAATCGTGAAAATGTGTGCAAGTCTATGAATATCTTTGACCCGATCTTTGACCCGACTTCTAAATCCTTCCTCTAAATCAGTGGTTCTCAAACTTTTTCATGTCAAGGACCCCCAAAATTACAGGTATTTAGCCATGGACCCCCATCTCAAAATATGTTGCTCCAGGGACCCCCCAGAAGCAAATATTTGATTTACAAATGTTCGCTTTTAAATAGATATATTCAAAGACTTTCAAAGAGTGCCGCGCTGCGAGCTTGTATATCTGCTATTTTTCAATAGTTAAAGCATTCGATAATTGTAGGCCTAAATGGGATAAACATTCTCATGCAAATACACAAGTGTGCCATCAGTGCATAGAGAAAAGTTGTCCCACTTAGGATCTCTAATCAAAGAGATGTAGATGTGATATTTGAGTTGTAAGTGGCATCACATATACACGGAGAAACATCCTTTATAGCTGCAGTTCACTCAGCATGGTATGTTTCAAGTACAACAGGGAAGGAAGAGACTGAAAGTTCTTCTGATACAAAGCCCACCTCAGGCAGTGATGAGGCATATGAGTGGACCACATCAGCCTCTCGGTCTCCCTCATCAGTCAACAAATAAAAGCGGCAGGTCTCCCTCCATCCCACACCTCCACAGAAAAATGCAGGCATGCATCCTCGGGAGAGCGCGAAATGTTGCATTTATGGAGATTACATGCACAGGCAGAGAGAGAAGTTCAATTACCTGCTGGAAAATGCTGGCACTCAGAGTCCCTAGACCAGCACCAAGAGCCCACACAAAGCTCACTCTCTCACACTCAGTCCTGCAGCACAACAAAGGGGATTTCATGCTTCTGTTTAAATCCATGGGTTTTGACGACGTATCGGCTTCCTCAATATGGGCCTTTTAAGAACTGATTTATCCTCTATTACTAAGGCAATGCGCCCAGATCTGGCCCTGGGAAAGCCCAGAGCATCTCAGATATATTGCTTATGTGGAACACAGTGATAGAAAGAATAAAGAGGATACATTCTAAAACCAATGTGATTGCTTTGGATAGGATGTAAGACGCGACTTGGCATAGATTTGGCTATACAAGAACACATTATGGGCTACAAATGATCATAATCAAGGAGATTTGGTCAGCTAGTTTGCCAGAACCATCAAATCTCATGTAATGGGGACAAAAATGTTTAAAGCACAACATGAAGCTAAAATAATGAAACCACCACTGACTGATATGGAGATCTCTTATATGGGCATAAAAGGGACACAGCCAGATACATCTCCCTAGAATAGAATAGAATAGAATAGAATAGAATAGAATAGAATACAGAATTTGAGATCCTGATTATTCTGTACCCACATTTACTTACTATATCTGACGTTGTAACTGATAGTTTTAACTGAACTATTTGATTTATTTGGGGGGCTTATGAAATATAAACGACTATAAAAACACACACATATGCACAAATTACACATCCACACAAACGGCTACGCACACACATATGAAAATGCATAAACACAATCATGCCTCACACAAACACAAGCTTCGAAAACAGCCTTTTCTCAAATCATGATGAAATTTGTTCTGCTGTCGCACAGTTTGCAATCTTCTGACAAAATAACGTCGATCAACAAATATAATCCTGCTTACTAGAAATTGACCAATATCAGCGGATTCAGCGCTCACAATTTTGAGCACTGGTGGCCTGAGGCCCCACTAATTGATCAATATCTACTGCTGATTCTTCTGGCCACAGTATACTAAACACCAAAATAAACACAGAACATAAATACAACCAGCAAATAATTTTGAGGGGGGGGGGGGGGGGGGGGGGCCTGCATTCCATTTATAGGACAAATTGGATGAACAGAAACCGGAAGTTTGTAATAGTCTGGCTATGGTCTGCATGTTACAGCAATAGTTTGTATATATTACACTTCACAAATCACATGCTCTGCTGTCCACTTTCCATATTCTGCGGTTTGGCCAATATTTAGTGAAATACTAAGCAAATAGAATGCTTGGAGAATCCCAATCTGTTTATCAGTGTGGATGAAGTGCTGTGTGTCTCAGCTGACTTATTCTATAAAACCATTTAACACCTATATGGATATAGGTTACGGAGGATGGAAATCTTATTTCTAATACCATTTTTTGTATTGGTTGGAGCTCTCAGCAATGTTTACCTCTCTTGGGGCAGTGTAGCTGAAAATTGGTAAGGGAATTGAGTCTTGGTTTGGGAATCACATTTCTAAAAGGTGTGGAATAGTTTCCCTCAGTTTTCGATACCAAAGTGTCTATCAAGTTTCAAATTAAAATTCACTGGCCTGTGTGTTCTTTCCCTTCCAGTAAAAATAAACAATACATACATAAATAATCACACCTAATGTGAAGTGAGCTGTGCTATTTATGAGTTAATTTCATCAAGCCTCCCACTGGCCAATAACAGTGCGTCCTGCGAAGCTTGGCCAAAGGGCGTACAACAAACTTTGAGCCATCTGTGCCAAGATGTAGGCCATATCTAGGCCAGATGTACGCCAGCCAGATGTTAGATCCTTCCAGGAGCACCGCTCAATGGTTGTAGGCTATAGTTTGGTGTTGTGTTTTGTTTTATGCAGCCGTTGTGCTGGGCTAAAATGTGCTGCTTTATTTTTTGGGTTTTGTTTTTGTTACTTCTTATGTTTTTTTTTCTTCATACAATGACCCAGGTGGGATGTCAATCAATGGAATTAGCTCTGAATTCCCTCAGTTGGAGAACTAGACAACCAGGCAATCAAAAGGAGTTGAAAAGAGAGCCACACAGAGTAACTTGAAGCAAGAATGAGAGACAGTGAGACAGGGACAGAGAAAGAGAGAAACCAAAGTAAAAGGTGTACAGCAACTGTCCCCACAGTATGGCACTGTAACATTTCAGAAGAGTAGGAGCAACAATGATATGTACAGTATGAGAGTGCAATCTGTGCATGGGGTGTAGTGCTACTGTATAAGATCACTCCGGGGAGCATCTTTGTATAGGCCTGCCTGGATTTCCTTTGAGGGGATGCAGGTAGGTAGGTAGGTAGGTACTTTATTGATCCCCGAGGGGAAATTCAAGCGTTACAGCAGCTCATAAAAACGTCAATGAAAACATGATGATAATAAATATCTAAAATAAATGCATCTGAAATAACTTGTATCCCACATCCCCCATCCTAACTGGCTTGGTCAAGCCAACCGGATGCCAACAAAGT